>NW_028259154.1:27363230-27517609 GCF_977971745.1 Zootermopsis nevadensis | reverse complement strand
TAGTAGTTTAACGTTAGTATACGATCCCTAACCTAACCTACCTACTAACCTAACCTACAACCTAACCTAACCTAACCTAACCTAACCTAACCTAACCCTAACCTAACCTAACCTAACCTAACCTAACCTAACCTAACCTAACCTAACCTAACCTAACCTAACCTAACCTAACCTAACCTAACCTAACCTAACCTAACCTAACCTAACCTAACCTAACCTAACCTAACCTACCAAACCTAACCTAACCTAACCTAACCTAACCTAACCCTAACCTAACCTACCTAACCTAACCTAACCTAACCTAACCTAACCTAACCTAACCTAACCTAACCTAACCTAACCTAACCTAACCTAACCTAACCTAACCTAACCTAACCTAACCTAACCTAACCTAACCTAACCTACCATACCTAACCTAACCTAACCTAACCTAACCTAACCTAACCTAACCTAACCTAACCTAACCTAACCTAACACTAACCTAACCTAACCTAACCTAACCTAACCTAACCTAACCTAACCTAACCTAACCTAACCTAACCTAACCTAACCTAACCTAACCTAACTAACCTAACCTAACCTAACCTAACCTAACCTAACCTAACCTAACCTAACCTAACCTAACCTAACCTAACCTAACCTAACCTAACCTAACCTAACCTAACCTAACCTAACCTAACCTAACCTAACCTAACCTAACCTAACCTAACCTAACCTAACCTAACCTAACCTAACCTAACCTAACCTAACCTAACCTAACCTAACCTAACCTAACCTAACCTAACCTAACCTAACCTAACCTAACCTGACCTGACCTGACCTGACCTGACCTGACCTGACCTGACCTGACCTGACCTGACCTGACCTGACCTGACCTGACCTGACCTGACCTGACCTGACCTGACCTGACCTGACCTGACCTGACCTGACCTGACCTGACCTGACCTGACCTGACCTGACCTGACCTGACCTGACCTGACCTGACCTGACCTGACCTGACCTGACCTGACCTGACCTGACCTGACCTGACCTGACCTGACCTGACCTGACCTGACCTGACCTGACCTGACCTGACCTGACCTGACCTGACCTGACCTGACCTGACCTGACCTGACCTGACCTGACCTGACCTGACCTGACCTGACCTGACCTGACCTGACCTGACCTGACCTGACCTGACCTGACCTGACCTGACCTGACCTGACCTGACCTGACCTGACCTGACCTGACCTGACCTGACCTGACCTGACCTGACCTGACCTGACCTGACCTGACCTGACCTGACCTGACCTGACCTGACCTGACCTGACCTCACCTAACCTGACCTAACCTAACCTAACCTAACCTTACCTAACCTAACCTAACCTTGTCCCAAGTCTTGAGAAGTTCTTGTCCCAAGTCTTGAGAAGTTCATGTCCCAAGTCTTGAGATGTCACTTGTCCCAAGTCTTGAGAAGTCCTTGTCCCAAGTCTTGAGAAGTCTTGATAAGTTCTTGTCCCAAGTCTTGAGAAGTCACTCGTCCCAAGTCTTGAGACGTTCTTGTCCCAAGTCTTGAGAAGTTCATGTCCCAAGTCTTGAGAATTCACTCGTCCCAAGTCTTGAGAAGTCACTCGTCCCAAGTCTTCAGAAGTTATTGTCCCAAGTATTGAGAAGTCACTCGTCCCAAGTGGCGTGAAACGCGAAGAAAACTAAGAAAAATCGAAATTTTCGAAAACAATTTGAATTCAGCTAAGATGGGTGAGGCACAGCCCTAAAAAAGCAGACAACACTTGGGACAAGAACTTCTCAAGACTTGATACAAGAACTTCTCAAGACTTGGGACAAGAACTTTTCAAGTTTTTCTTAGAATTTTCCGAACTTGTACCAAAAACTAAGTTTTTGGCAAAGTTCGAAGAAATTCTCAGTTCTACCTAGAGTGTATGGAAGGAATTCAGGATTCCTAAATGATAACATTATTCAAAATAAAAAAGTCTTTATTATGCAAAAAAATTCTGTTTGTACATCAGTTTACAAAATATAATTCATTCACTTATTTCATCTTCTTAATCTCGACTGGAAAAAAGTATCATCACCTGAACAAAATCAAAAAACAAACATTAATTTCAATCAAAGCAAATAAAATTAACTGAAAACAAAATAAATATATTCTGCGTAGGACTTCTCAAGACTTGGGACAAGTGACTTCTCAAGACTTGGGACAAGTGACTTCTCAAGACTTGGGACAAGGACTTCTCAAGACTTGGGACAAGGGACTTCTCAAGACTTGGGACAAGGGACTTCTCAAGACTTGGGACAAGAACTTCTCAAGACTTGGGACGAGTGACTTCTCAAAACTTGGAACGAGTGACTTCTCAAGACCTGGGACAAGTGACTTCTCAAGACTTGGGACAAGAACTTCTCAAGACTTGGGACAAGGACTTCTCAAGACTTGGGACAAGTGACTTCTCAAGACTTGGGAGTCTAGTCCTGATAAGGATGGGACAGGTCAAATTTAGAAGGAAAAATTTTCAAATTTTTCGAAAAATCAAAAAACGCTGCAAACCTTCTGAAATGCGCACAAAACCAAAAATTTTCGGAATATTCGGAAAAAAATTAAAAGTTGAAATTTTTCAAAAATTCTTAGTTTTGTGCGCTTTTTGGACGATTTGCTACGTTTTTCGATTTTTTGAAATTTTTCGAAAAAATTGAAATTTCTCAAAGGGGTACCCCTTTGAGAATTTTCAAAAATTTTCGAAATTTTAAAAAAATTAAAAACGACTGCAAATGGCGCGAAACGCGAAGAAAACTAAGAATTTTCGAAAAAAATTGAATTCAATTAAGACAGGTGAGGCACAGCCCTAAACAAGCAGACAAGACTTGGGACAATAACTTCTCAAGACTTGGGACGAGTGACTTGTCAAGACTTGGGACAAGAACTTCTCAAGACTTGGGACAAGAACTTCTCAAGACTTGGGACAACAACTTCTCAAGACTTGGGACAAGAACTTCTCAAGACTTGGGACAAGAACTTCTCAAGACTTGGGACAAGTGACTTCTCAAGACTTGGGACAAGAACTTCTCAAGACTTGGGACAAGAACTTCTCAAGACTTGGGACAAGTGACTTCTCAAGACTTGGGACAAGAACTTCTCAAGACTTGGGACAAGAACTTCTCAAGACTTGGGACAAGTGACTTCTCAAGACTTGGGACAAGTGACTTCTCAAGACTTGGGACAAGAACTTCTCAAGACTTGGGACAAGAACTTCTCAAGACTTGGGACAAGTGACTTCTCAAGACTTGGGACAAGAACTTCTCAAGACTTGGGACAAGAACTTCTCAAAACTTGGAACGAGTGACTTCTCAAGACCTGGGACAAGTGACTTCTCAAGACTTGGGACAAGAACTTCTCAAGACTTGGGACAAGGACTTCTCAAGACTTGGGACAAGTGACTTCTCAAGACTTGGGAGTCTAGTCCTGATAAGGATGGGACAGGTCAAATTTAGAAGGAAAAATTTTCAAATTTTTCGAAAAATCAAAAAACGCTGCAAACCTTCTGAAATGCGCACAAAACCAAAAATTTTCGGAATATTCGGAAAAAAATTAAAAGTTGAAATTTTTCAAAAATTCTTAGTTTTGTGCGCTTTTTGGACGATTTGCTACGTTTTTCGATTTTTTGAAATTTTTCGAAAAAATTGAAATTTCTCAAAGGGGTACCCCTTTGAGAATTTTCAAAAATTTTCGAAACTTTAAAAAAATTAAAAACGACTGCAAATGGCGCGAAACGCGAAGAAAACTAAGAATTTTCGAAAAAAATTGAATTCAATTAAGACAGGTGAGGCACAGCCCTAAACAAGCAGACAAGACTTGGGACAATAACTTCTCAACACTAGGGACTTGTCAAGACTTGGGACAAGAACTTCTCAAGACTTGGGACAAGAACTTCTCAAGACTTGGGACAACAACTTCTCAAGAATTGGGACAACAACTTCTCAAGACTTGGGACAAGAACTTCTCAAGACTTGGGACAAGTGACTTCTCAAGACTTGGGACAAGAACTTCTCAAGACTTGGGACAAGAACTTCTCAAGACTTGGGACAAGTGACTTCTCAAGACTTGGGACAAGAACTTCTCAAGACTTGGGACAAGAACTTCTCAAGACTTGGGACAAGTGACTTCTCAAGACTTGGGACAAGTGACTTCTCAAGACTTGGGACAAGAACTTCTCAAGACTTGGGACAAGAACTTCTCAAGACTTGGGACAAGTGACTTCTCAAGACTTGGGACAAGAACTTCTCAAGACTTGGGACAAGAACTTCTCAAAACTTGGAACGAGTGACTTCTCAAGACCTGGGACAAGTGACTTCTCAAGACTTGGGACAAGAACTTCTCAAGACTTGGGACAAGGACTTCTCAAGACTTGGGACAAGTGACTTCTCAAGACTTGGGTGTCTAGTCCTGATAGGGCTGGGACAGGTCAAATTTAGAAGGAAAAATTTTCAAATTTTTCGAAAAATGAAAAAACGCTGCAAACCTTCTGAAATGCGCACAAAACCAAAAATTTTCGGAAAATTCGGAAAAAAATTAAAAGTTGAAATTTTTCAAAAATTCTTAGTTTTGTGCGCTTTTTGGACGATTTGCCACGTTTTTCGATTTTTCGAAAAAATTGAAATTTCTCAAAGGGGTACCCCTTTGAGAATTTTCAAAATTTTTCGAAATTTTAAAAAAATTAAAAACGACTGCAAATGGCGTGAAACGCGAAGAAAACTAAGAATTTTCGAAAAAAATTGAATTCAGCTAAGACAGGTGAGGCACAGCCCTAAACAAGCAGACAAGACTTGGGACAAGTGACTTCTCAAGACTTGGGACAAGAACTTCTCAAGACTTGGGACAAGAACTTCTCAAGACTTGGGACAAGTGACTTCTCAAGACTTGCGACGAGTGACTTCTCAAGACTTGGGACAAGTGACTTCTCAAGACTTGGGACAAGAACTTCTCAAGACTTGGGACAAGGACTTCTCAAGACTTGGGACAAGTGACTTCTCAAGACTTGGGAGTCTAGTCCTGATAAGGATGGGACAGGTCAAATTTAGAAGGAAAAATTTTCAATTTTTTCGAAAAATCAAAAAACGCTGCAAACCTTCTGAAATGCGCACAAAACCAAAAATTTTCTGAAAATTCGGAAAAAAATTAAAAGTTGAAATTTTTCAAAAATTCTTAGTTTTGTGCGCTTTTTGGACGATTTGCCACGTTTTTCGATTTTTCGAAATTTTTGGAAAAAATTGAAATTTCTCAAAGGGGTACCCCTTTGAGAATTTTCAAAAATTTTCGAAATTTTAAAAAAATTAAAAACGACTGCAAATGGCGTGAAACGCGAAGAAAACTAAGAATTTTCGAAAAAAATTGAATTCAGCTAAGACTGGTGAGGCACAGCCCTAAACAAGCAGACAAGACTTGGGACAATAACTTCTCAAGACTTGGGACAAGGACTTCTCAAGACTTGGGACAAGAACTTCTCAAGACTTGGGACAAGAACTTCTCAAGACTTGGGACAAGAACTTCTCAAGACTTGGGACGAGTGACTTCTCAAGACTTAGGACAAGTGACTTCTCAAGACTTGGGACAAGAACTTCTCAAGACAAGTGACTTCTCAACACTTGGGACAAGAACTTCTTAAGACTTGGGACGAGTGACTTCTCAAGACTTGGGACGAGTGACTTCTCAAGACTTGGGACAAGTGACTTCTCAAGACTTGGGACAAGAACTTCTCAAGACTTGGGACAAGGACTTCTCAAGACTTGGGACAAGTGACTTCTCAAGACTTGGGAGTCTAGTCCTGATAAGGATGGGACAGGTCAAATTTAGAAGGAAAAATTTTCAAATTTTTAGAAAAATCAAAAAAACGCTGCAAACCTTCTGAAATGCGCAAAAAAACCAAAAATTTTCTGAAAATTCGGAAAAAAATTAAAAGTTGAAATTTTTCAAAAATTCTTAGTTTTGTGCGCTTTTTGGACGATTTGCCACGTTTTTCGATTTTTCGAAATTTTTGGAAAAAATTGAAATTTCTCAAAGGGGTACCCCTTTGAGAATTTTCAAAAATTTTCGAAATTTTAAAAAAATTAAAAACGACTGCAAATGGCGTGAAACGCGAAGAAAACTAAGAATTTTCGAAAAAAATTGAATTCAGCTAAGACTGGTGAGGCACAGCCCTAAACAAGCAGACAAGACTTGGGACAATAACTTCTCAAGACTTGGGACAAGGACTTCTCAAGACTTGGGACAAGAACTTCTCAAGACTTGGGACAAGTGACTTCTCAAGACTTGGGACAAGAACTTCTCAAGACTTGGGACAAGAACTTCTCAAGACTTGGGACAAGTGACTTCTCAAGACTTGGGACAAGTGACTTCTCAAGACTTGGGACAAGAACTTCTCAAGACTTGGGACAAGAACTTCTCAAGACTTGGGACAAGTGACTTCTCAAGACTTGGGACAAGAACTTCTCAAGACTTGGGACAAGAACTTCTCAAAACTTGGAACGAGTGACTTCTCAAGACCTGGGACAAGTGACTTCTCAAGACTTGGGACAAGAACTTCTCAAGACTTGGGACAAGGACTTCTCAAGACTTGGGACAAGTGACTTCTCAAGACTTGGGAGTCTAGTCCTGATAAGGATGGGACAGGTCAAATTTAGAAGGAAAAATTTTCAATTTTTTCGAAAAATCAAAAAACGCTGCAAACCTTCTGAAATGCGCACAAAACCAAAAATTTTCGGAATATTCGGAAAAAAATTAAAAGTTGAAATTTTTCAAAAATTCTTAGTTTTGTGCGCTTTTTGGACGATTTGCTACGTTTTTCGATTTTTTGAAATTTTTCGAAAAAATTGAAATTTCTCAAAGGGGTACCCCTTTGAGAATTTTCAAAAATTTTCGAAACTTTAAAAAAATTAAAAACGACTGCAAATGGCGCGAAACGCGAAGAAAACTAAGAATTTTCGAAAAAAATTGAATTCAATTAAGACAGGTGAGGCACAGCCCTAAACAAGCAGACAAGACTTGGGACAATAACTTCTCAACACTAGGGACTTGTCAAGACTTGGGACAAGAACTTCTCAAGACTTGGGACAAGAACTTCTCAAGACTTGGGACAACAACTTCTCAAGAATTGGGACAACTTCTCAAGACTTGGGACAAGAACTTCTCAAGACTTGGGACAAGTGACTTCTCAAGACTTGGGACAAGAACTTCTCAAGACTTGGGACAAGAACTTCTCAAGACTTGGGACAAGTGACTTCTCAAGACTTGGGACAAGAACTTCTCAAGACTTGGGACAAGAACTTCTCAAGACTTGGGACAAGTGACTTCTCAAGACTTGGGACAAGTGACTTCTCAAGACTTGGGACAAGAACTTCTCAAGACTTGGGACAAGAACTTCTCAAGACTTGGGACAAGTGACTTCTCAAGACTTGGGACAAGAACTTCTCAAGACTTGGGACAAGAACTTCTCAAAACTTGGAACGAGTGACTTCTCAAGACCTGGGACAAGTGACTTCTCAAGACTTGGGACAAGAACTTCTCAAGACTTGGGACAAGAACTTCTCAAGACTTGGGACAAGGACTTCTCAAGACTTGGGACAAGTGACTTCTCAAGACTTGGGAGTCTAGTCCTGATAAGGATGGGACAGGTCAAATTTAGAAGGAAAAATTTTCAAATTTTTCGAAAAATGAAAAAACGCTGCAAACCTTCTGAAATGCGCACAAAACCAAAAATTTTCGGAAAATTCGGAAAAAAATTAAAAGTTGAAATTTTTCAAAAATTCTTAGTTTTGTGCGCTTTTTGGACGATTTGCCACGTTTTTCGATTTTTCGAAAAAATTGAAATTTCTCAAAGGGGTACCCCTTTGAGAATTTTCAAAATTTTTCGAAATTTTAAAAAAATTAAAAACGACTGCAAATGGCGTGAAACGCGAAGAAAACTAAGAATTTTCGAAAAAAATTGAATTCAGCTAAGACAGGTGAGGCACAGCCCTAAACAAGCAGACAAGACTTGGGACAAGTGACTTCTCAAGACTTGGGACAAGAACTTCTCAAGACTTGGGACAAGAACTTCTCAAGACTTGGGACAAGTGACTTCTCAAGACTTGCGACGAGTGACTTCTCAAGACTTGGGACAAGTGACTTCTCAAGACTTGGGACAAGAACTTCTCAAGACTTGGGACAAGGACTTCTCAAGACTTCGGACAAGTGACTTCTCAAGACTTGGGAGTCTAGTCCTGATAAGGATGGGACAGGTCAAATTTAGAAGGAAAAATTTTCAATTTTTTCGAAAAATCAAAAAACGCTGCAAACCTTCTGAAATGCGCACAAAACCAAAAATTTTCTGAAAATTCGGAAAAAAATTAAAAGTTGAAATTTTTCAAAAATTCTTAGTTTTGTGCGCTTTTTGGACGATTTGCCACGTTTTTCGATTTTTCGAAATTTTTGGAAAAAATTGAAATTTCTCAAAGGGGTACCCCTTTGAGAATTTTCAAAAATTTTCGAAATTTTAAAAAAATTAAAAACGACTGCAAATGGCGTGAAACGCGAAGAAAACTAAGAATTTTCGAAAAAAATTGAATTCAGCTAAGACTGGTGAGGCACAGCCCTAAACAAGCAGACAAGACTTGGGACAATAACTTCTCAAGACTTGGGACAAGGACTTCTCAAGACTTGGGACAAGAACTTCTCAAGACTTGGGACAAGTGACTTCTCAAGACTTGGGACAAGAACTTCTCAAGACTTGGGACAAGAACTTCTCAAGACTTGGGACAAGTGACTTCTCAAGACTTGGGACAAGAACTTCTCAAGACTTGGGACAAGTGACTTCTCAACACTTGGGACAAGAACTTCTTAAGACTTGGGACGAGTGACTTCTCAAGACTTGGGACGAGTGACTTCTCAAGACTTGGGACAAGTGACTTCTCAAGACTTGGGACAAGAACTTCTCAAGACTTGGGACAAGGACTTCTCAAGACTTGGGACAAGTGACTTCTCAAGACTTGGGAGTCTAGTCCTGATAAGGATGGGACAGGTCAAATTTAGAAGGAAAAATTTTCAAATTTTTAGAAAAATCAAAAAAACGCTGCAAACCTTCTGAAATGCGCACAAAACCAAAGATTTTCTGAAAATTCGGGAAAAAATTAAAAGTTGAAATTTTTCAAAAATTCTTAGTTTTGTGCGCTTTTTGGACGATTTGCCACGTTTTTCGATTTTTCGAAATTTTTGGAAAAAATTGAAATTTCTCAAAGGGGTACCCCTTTGAGAATTTTCAAAAATTTTCAAAATTTTAAAAAAATTAAAAACGACTGCAAATGGCGCGAAACGCGAAGAAAACTAAGAATTTTCGAAAAAATTTGAATTCAGCTAAGACAGGTGAGGCACAGCCCTAAACAAGCAGACAAGACTTGGGACAATAACTTCTCAAGACTTGGGACAAGTGACTTCTCAAGACTTGGGACAAGAACTTCTCAAGACTTGGGACAAGAACTTCTCAAGACTTGGGACGAGTGACTTCTCAAGACTTGGGACAAGTGACTTCTCAAGACTTGGGTGTCTAGTCCTGATAGGGCTGGGACAGGTCAAATTTAGAAGGAAAAATTTTCAAATTTTTCGAAAAATGAAAAAACGCTGCAAACCTTCTGAAATGCGCACAAAACCAAAAATTTTCGGAAAATTCGGAAAAAAATTAAAAGTTGAAATTTTTCAAAAATTCTTAGTTTTGTGCGCTTTTTGGACGATTTGCCACGTTTTTCTATTTTTCGAAAAAATTGAAATTTCTCAAAGGGGTACCCCTTTGAGAATTTTCAAAATTTTTCGAAATTTTAAAAAAATTAAAAACGACTGCAAATGGCGTGAAACGCGAAGAAAACTAAGAATTTTCGAAAAAATTGAATTCAGCTAAGACAGGTGAGGCACAGCCCTAAACAAGCAGACAAGACTTGGGACAAGGACTTCTCAAGACTTGGGACAAGAACTTCTCAAGACTTGGGACAAGAACTTCTCAAGACTTGGGACGAGTGACTCTCAAGACTTAGGACAAGTGACTTCTCAAGACTTGGGACAAGAACTTCTCAAGACTTGGGACAAGTGAATTCTCAACACTTGGGACAAGAACTTCTTAAGACTTGGGGCGAGTGACTTCTCAAGACTTGGGACGAGTGACTTCTCAAGACTTGGGACAAGTGACTTCTCAAGACTTGGGACAAGAACTTCTCAAGACTTGGGACAAGGACTTCTCAAGACTTGGGACAAGTGACTTCTCAAGACTTGGGAGTCTAGTCCTGATAAGGATGGGACAGGTCAAATTTAGAAGGAAAAATTTTCAATTTTTTCGAAAAATCAAAAAACGCTGCAAACCTTCTGAAATGCGCACAAAACCAAAAATTTTCTGAAAATTCGGAAAAAAATTAAAAGTTGAAATTTTTCAAAAATTCTTAGTTTTGTGCGCTTTTTGGACGATTTGCCACGTTTTTCGATTTTTCGAAATTTTTGGAAAAAATTGAAATTTCTCAAAGGGGTACCCCTTTGAGAATTTTCAAAAATTTTCGAAATTTTAAAAAAATTAAAAACGACTGCAAATGGCGTGAAACGCGAAGAAAACTAAGAATTTTCGAAAAAAATTGAATTCAGCTAAGACTGGTGAGGCACAGCCCTAAACAAGCAGACAAGACTTGGGACAATAACTTCTCAAGACTTGGGACAAGGACTTCTCAAGACTTGGGACAAGAACTTCTCAAGACTTGGGACAAGAACTTCTCAAGACTTGGGACAAGAACTTCTCAAGACTTGGGACGAGTGACTTCTCAAGACTTAGGACAAGTGACTTCTCAAGACTTGGGACAAGAACTTCTCAAGACTTGGGACAAGTGACTTCTCAACACTTGGGACAAGAACTTCTTAAGACTTGGGACGAGTGACTTCTCAAGACTTGGGACGAGTGACTTCTCAAGACTTGGGACAAGTGACTTCTCAAGACTTGGGACAAGAACTTCTCAAGACTTGGGACAAGTGACTTCTCAACACTTGGGACAAGAACTTCTCAAGACTTGGGACAAGAACTTCTCAAGACTTGGGACGAGTGACTTCTCAAGACTTGGGACAAGTGACTTCTCAAGACTTGGGTGTCTAGTCCTGATAGGGCTGGGACAGGTCAAATTTAGAAGGAAAAATTTTCAAATTTTTCGAAAAATCAAAAAACGCTGCAAACCTTCTGAAATGCGCACAAAACCAAAAATTTTCGGAAAATTCGGAAAAAAATTAAAAGTTGAAATTTTTCAAAAATTCTTAGTTTTGTGCGCTTTTTGGACGATTTGTCACGTTTTTCGATTTTTCGAAAAAATTGAAATTTCTCAAAGGGGTACCCCTTTGAGAATTTTCAAAATGTTTCGAAATTTTAAAAAAATTAAAAACGACTGCAAATGGCGTGAAACGCGAAGAAAACTAAGAATTTTCGAAAAAATTTGAATTCTGCTAAGACGGGTGAGGCACAGCCCTAAACAAGCAGACAAGACTTGGGACAAGAACTTCTCAAGACTTGGGACAAGTGACTTCTCAAGACTTGGGACAAGAACTTCTCAAGACTTAAAACGAGTGACTTCTCAAGACTTGGGACAAGTGACTTCTCAAGACTTGGGACAAGAACTTCTCAAGACTTGGGACGAGTGACTTCTCAAGACTTGCGACGAGTGACTTCTCAAGACTTGGGACAAGTGACTTCTCAAGACTTGGGACAAGAACTTCTCAAGACTTGGGACAAGGACTTCTCAAGACTTGGGACAAGTGACTTCTCAAGACTTGGGAGTCTAGTCCTGATAAGGATGGGACAGGTCAAATTTAGAAGGAAAAATTTTCAATTTTTTCGAAAAATCAAAAAACGCTGCAAACCTTCTGAAATGCGCACAAAACCAAAAATTTTCTGAAAATTCGGAAAAAAATTAAAAGTTGAAATTTTTCAAAAATTCTTAGTTTTGTGCGCTTTTTGGACGATTTGCCACGTTTTTCGATTTTTCGAAATTTTAAAAAAATTAAAAACTACTGCAAATGGCGTGAAACGCGAAGAAAACTAAGAATTTTCGAAAAAAATTGAATTCAGCTAAGACTGGTGAGGCACAGCCCTAAACAAGCAGACAAGACTTGGGACAATAACTTCTCAAGACTTGGGACAAGGACTTCTCAAGACTTGGGACAAGAACTTCTCAAGACTTGGGACAAGAACTTCTCAAGACTTGGGACAAGAACTTCTCAAGACTTGGGACGAGTGACTTCTCAAGACTTAGGACAAGTGACTTCTCAAGACTTGGGACAAGAACTTCTCAAGACTTGGGACAAGTGACTTCTCAACACTTGGGACAAGAACTTCTTAAGACTTGGGACGAGTGACTTCTCAAGACTTGGGACGAGTGACTTCTCAAGACTTGGGACAAGTGACTTCTCAAGACTTGGGACAAGAACTTCTCAAGACTTGGGACAAGGACTTCTCAAGACTTGGGACAAGTGACTTCTCAAGACTTGGGAGTCTAGTCCTGATAAGGATGGGACAGGTCAAATTTAGAAGGAAAAATTTTCAAATTTTTCGAAAAATCAAAAAAACGCTGCAAACCTTCTGAAATGCGCACAAAACCAAAAATTTTCTGAAAATTCGGAAAAAAATTAAAAGTTGAAATTTTTCAAAAATTCTTAGTTTTGTGCGCTTTTTGGACGATTTGCCACGTTTTTCGATTTTTCGAAATTTTTGGAAAAAATTGAAATTTCTCAAAGGGGTACCCCTTTGAGAATTTTCAAAAATTTTCAAAATTTTAAAAAAATTAAAAACGACTGCAAATGGCGCGAAACGCGAAGAAAACTAAGAATTTTCGAAAAAATTTGAATTCAGCTAAGACAGGTGAGGCACAGCCCTAAACAAGCAGACAAGACTTGGGACAATAACTTCTCAAGACTTGGGACAAGTGACTTCTCAAGACTTGGGACAAGAACTTCTCAAGACTTGGGACAAGAACTTCTCAAGACTTGGGACGAGTGACTTCTCAAGACTTGGGACAAGTGACTTCTCAAGACTTGGGTGTCTAGTCCTGATAGGGCTGGGACAGGTCAAATTTAGAAGGAAAAATTTTCAAATTTTTCGAAAAATGAAAAAACGCTGCAAACCTTCTGAAATGCGCACAAAACCAAAAATTTTCGGAAAATTCGGAAAAAAATTAAAAGTTGAAATTTTTCAAAAATTCTTAGTTTTGTGCGCTTTTTGGACGATTTGCCACGTTTTTCGATTTTTCGAAATTTTTGGAAAAAATTGAAATTTCTCAAAGGGGTACCCCTTTGAGAATTTTCAAAAATTTTCGAAATTTTAAAAAAATTAAAAACGACTGCAAATGGCGTGAAACGCGAAGAAAACTAAGAATTTTCGAAAAAATTTGAATTCAGCTAAGACAGGTGAGGCACAGCCCTAAACAAGCAGACAAGACTTGGGACAATAACTTCTCAAGACTTGGGACAAGTGACTTCTCAAGACTTGGGACAAGAACTTCTCAAGACTTGGGACAAGAACTTCTCAAGACTTGGGACGAGTGACTTCTCAAGACTTGGGACAAGTGACTTCTCAAGACTTGGGTGTCTAGTCCTGATAGGGCTGGGACAGGTCAAATTTAGAAGGAAAAATTTTCAAATTTTTCGAAAAATGAAAAAACGCTGCAAACCTTCTGAAATGCGCACAAAACCAAAAATTTTCGGAAAATTCGGAAAAAAATTAAAAGTTGAAATTTTTCAAAAATTCTTAGTTTTGTGCGCTTTTTGGACGATTTGCCACGTTTTTCTATTTTTCGAAAAAATTGAAATTTCTCAAAGGGGTACCCCTTTGAGAATTTTCAAAATTTTTCGAAATTTTAAAAAAATTAAAAACGACTGCAAATGGCGTGAAACGCGAAGAAAACTAAGAATTTTCGAAAAAATTGAATTCAGCTAAGACAGGTGAGGCACAGCCCTAAACAAGCAGACAAGACTTGGGACAAGGACTTCTCAAGACTTGGGACAAGAACTTCTCAAGACTTGGGACAAGAACTTCTCAAGACTTGGGACGAGTGACTCTCAAGACTTAGGACAAGTGACTTCTCAAGACTTGGGACAAGAACTTCTCAAGACTTGGGACAAGAACTTCTCAAGACTTGGGACAAGGACTTCTCAAGACTTGGGACAAGTGACTTCTCAAGACTTGGGAGTCTAGTCCTGATAAGGATGGGACAGGTCAAATTTAGAAGGAAAAATTTTCAATTTTTTCGAAAAATCAAAAAACGCTGCAAACCTTCTGAAATGCGCACAAAACCAAAAATTTTCTGAAAATTCGGAAAAAAATTAAAAGTTGAAATTTTTCAAAAATTCTTAGTTTTGTGCGCTTTTTGGACGATTTGCCACGTTTTTCGATTTTTCGAAATTTTTGGAAAAAATTGAAATTTCTCAAAGGGGTACCCCTTTGAGAATTTTCAAAAATTTTCGAAATTTTAAAAAAATTAAAAACGACTGCAAATGGCGTGAAACGCGAAGAAAACTAAGAATTTTCGAAAAAAATTGAATTCAGCTAAGACTGGTGAGGCACAGCCCTAAACAAGCAGACAAGACTTGGGACAATAACTTCTCAAGACTTGGGACAAGGACTTCTCAAGACTTGGGACAAGAACTTCTCAAGACTTGGGACAAGAACTTCTCAAGACTTGGGACAAGAACTTCTCAAGACTTGGGACGAGTGACTTCTCAAGACTTAGGACAAGTGACTTCTCAAGACTTGGGACAAGAACTTCTCAAGACTTGGGACAAGTGACTTCTCAACACTTGGGACAAGAACTTCTTAAGACTTGGGACGAGTGACTTCTCAAGACTTGGGACGAGTGACTTCTCAAGACTTGGGACAAGTGACTTCTCAAGACTTGGGACAAGAACTTCTCAAGACTTGGGACAAGTGACTTCTCAACACTTGGGACAAGAACTTCTCAAGACTTGGGACAAGAACTTCTCAAGACTTGGGACGAGTGACTTCTCAAGACTTGGGACAAGTGACTTCTCAAGACTTGGGTGTCTAGTCCTGATAGGGCTGGGACAGGTCAAATTTAGAAGGAAAAATTTTCAAATTTTTCGAAAAATCAAAAAACGCTGCAAACCTTCTGAAATGCGCACAAAACCAAAAATTTTCGGAAAATTCGGAAAAAAATTAAAAGTTGAAATTTTTCAAAAATTCTTAGTTTTGTGCGCTTTTTGGACGATTTGTCACGTTTTTCGATTTTTCGAAAAAATTGAAATTTCTCAAAGGGGTACCCCTTTGAGAATTTTCAAAATGTTTCGAAATTTTAAAAAAATTAAAAACGACTGCAAATGGCGTGAAACGCGAAGAAAACTAAGAATTTTCGAAAAAATTTGAATTCTGCTAAGACGGGTGAGGCACAGCCCTAAACAAGCAGACAAGACTTGGGACAAGAACTTCTCAAGACTTGGGACAAGTGACTTCTCAAGACTTGGGACAAGAACTTCTCAAGACTTAAAACGAGTGACTTCTCAAGACTTGGGACAAGTGACTTCTCAAGACTTGGGACAAGAACTTCTCAAGACTTGGGACGAGTGACTTCTCAAGACTTGCGACGAGTGACTTCTCAAGACTTGGGACAAGTGACTTCTCAAGACTTGGGACAAGAACTTCTCAAGACTTGGGACAAGGACTTCTCAAGACTTGGGACAAGTGACTTCTCAAGACTTGGGAGTCTAGTCCTGATAAGGATGGGACAGGTCAAATTTAGAAGGAAAAATTTTCAATTTTTTCGAAAAATCAAAAAACGCTGCAAACCTTCTGAAATGCGCACAAAACCAAAAATTTTCTGAAAATTCGGAAAAAAATTAAAAGTTGAAATTTTTCAAAAATTCTTAGTTTTGTGCGCTTTTTGGACGATTTGCCACGTTTTTCGATTTTTCGAAATTTTAAAAAAATTAAAAACTACTGCAAATGGCGTGAAACGCGAAGAAAACTAAGAATTTTCGAAAAAAATTGAATTCAGCTAAGACTGGTGAGGCACAGCCCTAAACAAGCAGACAAGACTTGGGACAATAACTTCTCAAGACTTGGGACAAGGACTTCTCAAGACTTGGGACAAGAACTTCTCAAGACTTGGGACAAGAACTTCTCAAGACTTGGGACAAGAACTTCTCAAGACTTGGGACGAGTGACTTCTCAAGACTTAGGACAAGTGACTTCTCAAGACTTGGGACAAGAACTTCTCAAGACTTGGGACAAGTGACTTCTCAACACTTGGGACAAGAACTTCTTAAGACTTGGGACGAGTGACTTCTCAAGACTTGGGACGAGTGACTTCTCAAGACTTGGGACAAGTGACTTCTCAAGACTTGGGACAAGAACTTCTCAAGACTTGGGACAAGGACTTCTCAAGACTTGGGACAAGTGACTTCTCAAGACTTGGGAGTCTAGTCCTGATAAGGATGGGACAGGTCAAATTTAGAAGGAAAAATTTTCAAATTTTTCGAAAAATCAAAAAAACGCTGCAAACCTTCTGAAATGCGCACAAAACCAAAAATTTTCTGAAAATTCGGAAAAAAATTAAAAGTTGAAATTTTTCAAAAATTCTTAGTTTTGTGCGCTTTTTGGACGATTTGCCACGTTTTTCGATTTTTCGAAATTTTTGGAAAAAATTGAAATTTCTCAAAGGGGTACCCCTTTGAGAATTTTCAAAAATTTTCAAAATTTTAAAAAAATTAAAAACGACTGCAAATGGCGCGAAACGCGAAGAAAACTAAGAATTTTCGAAAAAATTTGAATTCAGCTAAGACAGGTGAGGCACAGCCCTAAACAAGCAGACAAGACTTGGGACAATAACTTCTCAAGACTTGGGACAAGTGACTTCTCAAGACTTGGGACAAGAACTTCTCAAGACTTGGGACAAGAACTTCTCAAGACTTGGGACGAGTGACTTCTCAAGACTTGGGACAAGTGACTTCTCAAGACTTGGGTGTCTAGTCCTGATAGGGCTGGGACAGGTCAAATTTAGAAGGAAAAATTTTCAAATTTTTCGAAAAATGAAAAAACGCTGCAAACCTTCTGAAATGCGCACAAAACCAAAAATTTTCGGAAAATTCGGAAAAAAATTAAAAGTTGAAATTTTTCAAAAATTCTTAGTTTTGTGCGCTTTTTGGACGATTTGCCACGTTTTTCGATTTTTCGAAATTTTTGGAAAAAATTGAAATTTCTCAAAGGGGTACCCCTTTGAGAATTTTCAAAAATTTTCGAAATTTTAAAAAAATTAAAAACGACTGCAAATGGCGTGAAACGCGAAGAAAACTAAGAATTTTCGAAAAAATTTGAATTCAGCTAAGACAGGTGAGGCACAGCCCTAAACAAGCAGACAAGACTTGGGACAATAACTTCTCAAGACTTGGGACAAGTGACTTCTCAAGACTTGGGACAAGAACTTCTCAAGACTTGGGACAAGAACTTCTCAAGACTTGGGACGAGTGACTTCTCAAGACTTGGGACAAGTGACTTCTCAAGACTTGGGTGTCTAGTCCTGATAGGGCTGGGACAGGTCAAATTTAGAAGGAAAAATTTTCAAATTTTTCGAAAAATGAAAAAACGCTGCAAACCTTCTGAAATGCGCACAAAACCAAAAATTTTCGGAAAATTCGGAAAAAAATTAAAAGTTGAAATTTTTCAAAAATTCTTAGTTTTGTGCGCTTTTTGGACGATTTGCCACGTTTTTCTATTTTTCGAAAAAATTGAAATTTCTCAAAGGGGTACCCCTTTGAGAATTTTCAAAATTTTTCGAAATTTTAAAAAAATTAAAAACGACTGCAAATGGCGTGAAACGCGAAGAAAACTAAGAATTTTCGAAAAAATTGAATTCAGCTAAGACAGGTGAGGCACAGCCCTAAACAAGCAGACAAGACTTGGGACAAGGACTTCTCAAGACTTGGGACAAGAACTTCTCAAGACTTGGGACAAGAACTTCTCAAGACTTGGGACGAGTGACTCTCAAGACTTAGGACAAGTGACTTCTCAAGACTTGGGACAAGAACTTCTCAAGACTTGGGACAAGTGAATTCTCAACACTTGGGACAAGAACTTCTTAAGACTTGGGGCGAGTGACTTCTCAAGACTTGGGACGAGTGACTTCTCAAGACTTGGGACAAGTGACTTCTCAAGACTTGGGACAAGAACTTCTCAAGACTTGGGACAAGGACTTCTCAAGACTTGGGACAAGTGACTTCTCAAGACTTGGGAGTCTAGTCCTGATAAGGATGGGACAGGTCAAATTTAGAAGGAAAAATTTTCAATTTTTTCGAAAAATCAAAAAACGCTGCAAACCTTCTGAAATGCGCACAAAACCAAAAATTTTCTGAAAATTCGGAAAAAAATTAAAAGTTGAAATTTTTCAAAAATTCTTAGTTTTGTGCGCTTTTTGGACGATTTGCCACGTTTTTCGATTTTTCGAAATTTTTGGAAAAAATTGAAATTTCTCAAAGGGGTACCCCTTTGAGAATTTTCAAAAATTTTCGAAATTTTAAAAAAATTAAAAACGACTGCAAATGGCGTGAAACGCGAAGAAAACTAAGAATTTTCGAAAAAAATTGAATTCAGCTAAGACTGGTGAGGCACAGCCCTAAACAAGCAGACAAGACTTGGGACAATAACTTCTCAAGACTTGGGACAAGGACTTCTCAAGACTTGGGACAAGAACTTCTCAAGACTTGGGACAAGAACTTCTCAAGACTTGGGACAAGAACTTCTCAAGACTTGGGACGAGTGACTTCTCAAGACTTAGGACAAGTGACTTCTCAAGACTTGGGACAAGAACTTCTCAAGACTTGGGACAAGTGACTTCTCAACACTTGGGACAAGAACTTCTTAAGACTTGGGACGAGTGACTTCTCAAGACTTGGGACGAGTGACTTCTCAAGACTTGGGACAAGTGACTTCTCAAGACTTGGGACAAGAACTTCTCAAGACTTGGGACAAGTGACTTCTCAACACTTGGGACAAGAACTTCTCAAGACTTGGGACAAGAACTTCTCAAGACTTGGGACGAGTGACTTCTCAAGACTTGGGACAAGTGACTTCTCAAGACTTGGGTGTCTAGTCCTGATAGGGCTGGGACAGGTCAAATTTAGAAGGAAAAATTTTCAAATTTTTCGAAAAATCAAAAAACGCTGCAAACCTTCTGAAATGCGCACAAAACCAAAAATTTTCGGAAAATTCGGAAAAAAATTAAAAGTTGAAATTTTTCAAAAATTCTTAGTTTTGTGCGCTTTTTGGACGATTTGTCACGTTTTTCGATTTTTCGAAAAAATTGAAATTTCTCAAAGGGGTACCCCTTTGAGAATTTTCAAAATGTTTCGAAATTTTAAAAAAATTAAAAACGACTGCAAATGGCGTGAAACGCGAAGAAAACTAAGAATTTTCGAAAAAATTTGAATTCTGCTAAGACGGGTGAGGCACAGCCCTAAACAAGCAGACAAGACTTGGGACAAGAACTTCTCAAGACTTGGGACAAGTGACTTCTCAAGACTTGGGACAAGAACTTCTCAAGACTTAAAACGAGTGACTTCTCAAGACTTGGGACAAGTGACTTCTCAAGACTTGGGACAAGAACTTCTCAAGACTTGGGACGAGTGACTTCTCAAGACTTGCGACGAGTGACTTCTCAAGACTTGGGACAAGTGACTTCTCAAGACTTGGGACAAGAACTTCTCAAGACTTGGGACAAGGACTTCTCAAGACTTGGGACAAGTGACTTCTCAAGACTTGGGAGTCTAGTCCTGATAAGGATGGGACAGGTCAAATTTAGAAGGAAAAATTTTCAATTTTTTCGAAAAATCAAAAAACGCTGCAAACCTTCTGAAATGCGCACAAAACCAAAAATTTTCTGAAAATTCGGAAAAAAATTAAAAGTTGAAATTTTTCAAAAATTCTTAGTTTTGTGCGCTTTTTGGACGATTTGCCACGTTTTTCGATTTTTCGAAATTTTAAAAAAATTAAAAACTACTGCAAATGGCGTGAAACGCGAAGAAAACTAAGAATTTTCGAAAAAAATTGAATTCAGCTAAGACTGGTGAGGCACAGCCCTAAACAAGCAGACAAGACTTGGGACAATAACTTCTCAAGACTTGGGACAAGGACTTCTCAAGACTTGGGACAAGAACTTCTCAAGACTTGGGACAAGAACTTCTCAAGACTTGGGACAAGAACTTCTCAAGACTTGGGACGAGTGACTTCTCAAGACTTAGGACAAGTGACTTCTCAAGACTTGGGACAAGAACTTCTCAAGACTTGGGACAAGTGACTTCTCAACACTTGGGACAAGAACTTCTTAAGACTTGGGACGAGTGACTTCTCAAGACTTGGGACGAGTGACTTCTCAAGACTTGGGACAAGTGACTTCTCAAGACTTGGGACAAGAACTTCTCAAGACTTGGGACAAGGACTTCTCAAGACTTGGGACAAGTGACTTCTCAAGACTTGGGAGTCTAGTCCTGATAAGGATGGGACAGGTCAAATTTAGAAGGAAAAATTTTCAAATTTTTCGAAAAATCAAAAAAACGCTGCAAACCTTCTGAAATGCGCACAAAACCAAAAATTTTCTGAAAATTCGGAAAAAAATTAAAAGTTGAAATTTTTCAAAAATTCTTAGTTTTGTGCGCTTTTTGGACGATTTGCCACGTTTTTCGATTTTTCGAAATTTTTGGAAAAAATTGAAATTTCTCAAAGGGGTACCCCTTTGAGAATTTTCAAAAATTTTCAAAATTTTAAAAAAATTAAAAACGACTGCAAATGGCGCGAAACGCGAAGAAAACTAAGAATTTTCGAAAAAATTTGAATTCAGCTAAGACAGGTGAGGCACAGCCCTAAACAAGCAGACAAGACTTGGGACAATAACTTCTCAAGACTTGGGACAAGTGACTTCTCAAGACTTGGGACAAGAACTTCTCAAGACTTGGGACAAGAACTTCTCAAGACTTGGGACGAGTGACTTCTCAAGACTTGGGACAAGTGACTTCTCAAGACTTGGGTGTCTAGTCCTGATAGGGCTGGGACAGGTCAAATTTAGAAGGAAAAATTTTCAAATTTTTCGAAAAATGAAAAAACGCTGCAAACCTTCTGAAATGCGCACAAAACCAAAAATTTTCGGAAAATTCGGAAAAAAATTAAAAGTTGAAATTTTTCAAAAATTCTTAGTTTTGTGCGCTTTTTGGACGATTTGCCACGTTTTTCGATTTTTCGAAATTTTTGGAAAAAATTGAAATTTCTCAAAGGGGTACCCCTTTGAGAATTTTCAAAAATTTTCGAAATTTTAAAAAAATTAAAAACGACTGCAAATGGCGTGAAACGCGAAGAAAACTAAGAATTTTCGAAAAAAATTGAATTCAGCTAAGACTGGTGAGGCACAGCCCTAAACAAGCAGACAAGACTTGGGACAATAACTTCTCAAGACTTGGGACAAGGACTTCTCAAGACTTGGGACAAGAACTTCTCAAGACTTGGGACAAGAACTTCTCAAGACTTGGGACAAGAACTTCTCAAGACTTGGGACGAGTGACTTCTCAAGACTTAGGACAAGTGACTTCTCAAGACTTGGGACAAGAAATTCTCAAGACTTGGGACAAGTGACTTCTCAACACTTGGGACAAGAACTTCTTAAGACTTGGGACGAGTGACTTCTCAAGACTTGGGACGAGTGACTTCTCAAGACTTGGGACAAGTGACTTCTCAAGACTTGGGACAAGAACTTCTCAAGACTTGGGACAAGGACTTCTCAAGACTTGGGACAAGTGACTTCTCAAGACTTGGGAGTCTAGTCCTGATAAGGATGGGACAGGTCAAATTTAGAAGGAAAAATTTTCAAATTTTTCGAAAAATCAAAAAAACGCTGCAAACCTTCTGAAATGCGCACAAAACCAAAAATTTTCTGAAAATTCGGAAAAAAATTAAAAGTTGAAATTTTTCAAAAATTCTTAGTTTTGTGCGCTTTTTGGACGATTTGCCACGTTTTTCGATTTTTCGAAATTTTTGGAAAAAATTGAAATTTCTCAAAGGGGTACCCCTTTGAGAATTTTCAAAAATTTTCAAAATTTTAAAAAAATTAAAAACGACTGCAAATGGCGCGAAACGCGAAGAAAACTAAGAATTTTCGAAAAAATTTGAATTCAGCTAAGACAGGTGAGGCACAGCCCTAAACAAGCAGACAAGACTTGGGACAATAACTTCTCAAGACTTGGGACAAGTGACTTCTCAAGACTTGGGACAAGAACTTCTCAAGACTTGGGACAAGAACTTCTCAAGACTTGGGACGAGTGACTTCTCAAGACTTGGGACAAGTGACTTCTCAAGACTTGGGTGTCTAGTCCTGATAGGGCTGGGACAGGTAAAATTTAGAAGGAAAAATTTTCAAATTTTTCGAAAAATGAAAAAACGCTGCAAACCTTCTGAAATGCGCACAAAACCAAAAATTTTCGGAAAATTCGGAAAAAAATTAAAAGTTGAAATTTTTCAAAAATTCTTAGTTTTGTGCGCTTTTTGGACGATTTGCCACGTTTTTCGATTTTTCGAAAAAATCGAAATTTCTCAAAGGGGTACCCCTTTGAGAATTTTCAAAATTTTTCGAAATTTTAAAAAAATTAAAAACGACTGCAAATGGCGTGAAACGCGAAGAAAACTAAGAATTTTCGAAAAAAATTGAATTCAGCTAAGACAGGTGAGGCACAGCCCTAAACAAGCAGACAAGACTTGGGACAAGGACTTCTCAAGACTTGGGACAAGAACTTCTCAAGACTTGGGACAAGTGACTTCTCAAGACTTGGGACAAGAACTTCTCAAGACTTGGGACAAGTGACTTCTCAACACTTGGGACAAGAACTTCTTAAGACTTGGGACGAGTGACTTCTCAAGACTTGGGACGAGTGACTTCTCAAGACTTGGGACAAGTGACTTCTCAAGACTTGGGACAAGAACTTCTCAAGACTTGGGACAAGGACTTCTCAAGACTTGGGACAAGTGACTTCTCAAGACTTGGGAGTCTAGTCCTGATAAGGATGGGACAGGTCAAATTTAGAAGGAAAAATTTTCAAATTTTTCGAAAAATCAAAAAACGATGCAAACCTTCTGAAATGCGCACAAAACCAAAAATTTTCTGAAAATTCGGAAAAAAATTAAAAGTTGAAATTTTTCAAAAATTCTTAGTTTTGTGCGCTTTTTGGACGATTTGCCACGTTTTTCAATTTTTCGAAATTTTTCGAAAAGATTGAAATTTCTCAAAGGGGTACCCCTTTGAGAATTGTCAAAAATTTTCGAAATTTTAAAAAAATTAAAAACGACTGCAAATGGCGCGAAACGCGAAGAAAACTAAGAATTTTCGAAAAAATTTGAATTCAGCTAAGACAGGTGAGGCACAGCCCTAAACAAGCAGACAAGACTTGGGACAATAACTTCTCAAGACTTAGGACGAGTGACTTGTCAAGACTTGGGACAAGAACTTCTCAAGACTTGGGACAAGAACTTCTCAAAACTTGGGACGAGTGACTTCTCAAGACTTGGGACAAGAACTTCTCAAGACTTGGGACAAGTGACTTCTCAAGACTTGGGAGTCTAGTCCTGATAAGGATGGGACAGGTCAAATTTAGAAGGAAAAATTTTCAAATTTTTCGAAAAATCAAAAAACGCTGCAAACCTTCTGAAATGCGCACAAAACCAAAAATTTTCTGAAAATTCGGAAAAAAATTAAAAGTTTAAATTTTTCAAAAATTCTTAGTTTTGTGCGCTTTTTGGACGATTTGCCACGTCATTGCTAAAATAAACCTCTTCCTTGTATTAAAAGTGGTGGTGTCTTGTGTGAATCTCGTACATCATTGTCAAAAGAAACCTCTGCCTTGTATTGAAAGTGGTAGTGTCTTGTGTGAATCACGCACGTCATTGCTAAAAGAAACCCCTGCCTTATCTTGGAAGAGGTAATCTCGTGTGTGAATCTTGTACGTAATTGCCAAAACAAACCTCTGCCTTGTATTAAAAGTGGTAGTGTCTCGGTTGAATCACGCACGTCATTGCTAAAAGAAACCCCTGCCTTGTCTTGGAAGTGGTAGTGTCTGTGTCATGACCTTGACCTAACAGTGACATCAATGTTACAAGAGAATAATCACTCTGATAACTGATGAAGATGTGAGGGCGAAATAATGTACAACAGTGGTCCCCAACGCGGTGCCCGCGTTGATACGGAAAGAGGTTATACTGAATAATAAAGGCCGTTCAACCATGAACATTATAAAATCAAAGCACAGTTCTCTACGTACCAATGCCCATCTTGACGATTGCGAGCAGCAACATCATCCTACTCTCCCAAATTTGAAAAACTGGCCGCTGAAATGCAGTGCCAAACTTCCCACTTGAGTAATAATTGTACTTATAAAAGTACGTATTTTTGATTGCGTGGTTTCTTGTATCAATAAACGTCGTGTTGTTTTGTGTATTATTTGGTGTCCATATCTTATTTGTCCAGAGAAAAGAAAATTTGGCTTTGTTAATTGGTTGGCGCCCGCCACGATCTCATAAACTCTGAAATGTGCTCTTGGGCAAAAAAAGGTTGGGGACCACTGACGTAAGGCAATACATGCCAAACATTACCATCAGTGCGTTTGGTGTAATCACGCACGTCTGCTGATATCGAAGTTTCAACGTTCCTACGTGCGGACATCCGTATATCCCATGTACACATAAGATCGAGATTAAATACATTTCTTTTGTACATTCATGTATGTCTGATGGTACTCATGTTGATATGGGTTGCCATTATCCACACATTGAAGGCAGATTCAGATTTATTTATGACGGATTTTGCTCGACTGTCTTAACTACCACGCACCGTGGGACATAGCCGCAGAGCTCGACCGTCCATGTACGACGCAGTGCGAAGAATGAAACAATAAGAGAAGGGGGGGAACTCCAAATTAAAATATAAATAAACATCAGCAGCTTACCGTGTCTCGTTTGTGTGCGGTGTGCGGTAGTTGGCTGCCTGAGTCAAAGTCACACGGTGCGTGATATCTGACTGGCTAACTTCTTCGGTGCGTGCTACTTTCCGCGTTGCCTGACAGCACAAGTCCCTCGGCGATACCGACTACATAAGAATAAAATTAAGAATATATATACGCATGTGTATATAAATATGGATATATATTTTTGAGAGAATAAGAAATTTTGGTAGAATCAAAAAAGAGTAAAAACATAATATAATAAGAAATCACATAAAGTACGTTGCCGTGGCTTCTGTGTGTGCGCGCGAGTGCGGTGCATGCTACTTGGTCGGTCGAGTTCCGAGTCAATGTCCGGCGGTGCGTCGTAGTCAGCAGGTCCCGTTCTGAGGCAAAGTCAGACGGCGCGCGGTAGTTTTCTGTTTTGCTTGGCACCACAAACCCCTCGGCGATACCGACTTGGTAAGAATAAAAAATAACAATATATATGCATACATACATTTTTATGTACGTATTTATATATTTTTTTAAAATAAGTGTTAGTGAAGGCACGACCGGCGATTGCTGATTTACGGGTGGCTGAGAACGCAGTGCCGCGAGCGAGGCAGGCCTCGAAGAGGGGACAGATACAATGGTCGGCCGGTCGCCGGGAACTCTTTCGCGGGAAAGGCCCCATGGGCAGCCCGGCCGAGACCGTGAGAAGCAGAGATTGGGTGCTGCACAGACGGAGTCTCGCATGGACTGGGTGTCATTCCACGTTTCTGGTAGGTATAGAATGGGAAAAATTTCGACATTTTCATAAATTTTCATAATTTTTTTGAAAAAACTAAAATTGCTGGAAATTGTCAAAAAAAAAACACAAAACCCAAAAATTTTGAAATTTTTCAAATTTGTTTTAAGTTTACATTTTTCTAATTCTTTAAGCTTTCTGCGTCCTTTCAAAGTAAAGAACTATATTGAGGAGACTTTATGGCCTTACAATTTAATGACATTGCACATTAAACAACAAAGGTCCTAATACAGATCCTTGAAAGATACCAGACAATAAATCAAAAGGAAATGACAAAACTCCAGAATAACGTACTTGCGAATGTCTGCTGGTTAGGTAACTAAGAAATCAATCATATAACCAGCAGACAGTTCATAGTCACCAAGTTTGTGCAAACGTAAGACATGCGAAACAACACTGATAAATGTCAAATCACAATTTATAATAAGATGATAAAATATTTAAAATATCATTTCACGTTCCGCATCGAATGATCGATTTAGAAATTGGAAGGTCTCTTACGACATGTTTCGGTTATATTTAACCGTCTTCAGGTATAAATTAGATTGGTAAATTTAAAACTCGAATTACAATCCTTTACAATGTTATGCAGTTTATGGAAGATGTTCTTATCAGAATTACTCTTATATATTAGAACGAAGGCATTGTTTTTTATATGGCGTGGTTCATCTGATGTTCATTATTAGTCTGTAAAGCAATGATTTAAAGAAAACATTAATAAATATGGAGTAATATAGAAAACAAAATGATGGAAGTAAATAAATGATAAAATCAACATAAAATGCATCAGCTTGAGACTGGGAACAAGCTATAGGGGAAAATAAATCCAAAAACGTAACCAGATTAGAAGTGGTGGATTTGGATTTACTAAAACCATGTTGACAAGGGATTCATTTAGAATTAAAATTATAAGAAACATGGTATGTACAATAATTTCAAATATTTTGGAAACATTATTAATTATGGTAGTAGGTCTATAGTTTATAACAGAAACAGTTTTGTCTTCTTTTTTGAAAACTGGAACAATAGCTGCTTGTTTCCACAAAGTGGGAAATTGTTGCTGAGAGAAGCTAAAATTGAAAATAAATTTAAGAATAGTAGCAAGGATTTCAGAACCCTTAATAATAACTTGGTATACCATCTAGTGCAACGCTTTATAGCATTACGAATATGTCTGCGTTTGCGGGTAATATTTTCTTTGCGATATGGGAATGAAATAAAAGTAACGAAATGGATATATGGCTTTTATTTAGCACAACAAATATACAGCCACCTACAGATGCACCCGATGCACCCTAGTCAAACAATATCTATGCCACTGAACTGGTAGCTAGCTAAGAACACAGACAAGCCAAATCAACTCATCCACATGAGAAAGTACCCTGCTTTGGACGCAACCAAACCCAACAAACCTAAGTTACTAAGGACGTATGCTGTTACGGACACAGCCTAGCCCAACCAACCTGAAGCGGATTAGACGAACGAATGAAGACAACTGTGGACGCAGCCTAGCCCAACTAAATAAAGCGTATGCAGTAGTATCCCGTTTCGGACGCAGCCATCTCCCAGTAATCTGTTTCGTACGCGGTTTACGGAAAATAACTCTGCTTCGAGCAAAGCCTTGCCTAACCAACATATGTTCGTAGTGAGGTCGGTGAATGGTGGTGACCTGTCAAGTATGTGTAAGAAGCCTCCTGAGCATAGAGCACAGCCAAACTAAATTATGCCCATAACAGAGCAGATCGCTGCAGAAAAAATCGTGTATATTGAAATTAAACAAAATTTTTGTTTTGAATCGTTTAATTCATTTGCAACTTACATTTATTGAATACAGGGTAGTGGTATGAGAAGTAGGATACATATGGCTTTGAAATTATTTGAATACCTCTTGCAAATGTCAAATCTATACAAGTTTTCCCTTGCGTGGTTGGTTTGTCCAAATTATTCACTAGTTCAAGTTTAAAGAATTTCTGAAGGTACGCACATCACAGTTCTAAATTTTCGTCACTATTATATTCTAGTTCGAATGTTCGAACGTTTTCACGTCAAAAAGTATGGCCAAACATATCTGGAACTGAGCACGTAACCTGCGACGGACGTAGCCTACTCCAACCAATCTATGCAATTGAGCCTGTATCCTGCTTAGAACGCAGCCAACTATCAGAAAATTAAACACGCTAGGATGTAGCTCGCTTGCCTCGCAAAAATTACCGATAGCCTTAACCTGCTTCAGATGCAGCCTTGACCAACATACGACTCCCACGTACTTGATGCAGCCTCGGCTACAGAACCTATTCACGCTTTGGACGCACACTAAAGTAAACAACCTATGCCAATCAGGTGGTAGCCTGTTTTAGACACAGCATAGCCCAATCACCCAATACACTCGAGAAAGTACCTTGCTGTGGACGTAGCCTAGCCACACCAACCTATGCCTCTAAGAATGTAGCATTTTAGGGAGTTGTCATCAGACCTCACTTTATCATAACTACATATCAACTGTATGATACTACAATTTTAAATTCAGTTTTACTTAATTGCATCTTTCCTTCTGTATCTTTATCAGTTGTATTGTACTATAAATCATCTTGTATCTTCTTAAATAAGTTGCCTGTCTGCTTCCTCGCACAAACAAGAAGCAATGACAATACAAACACATTTACAGATCACTTAATGTTACTGCTACAGTGCGCCGGCCATGCATAAGCAACATAAGGAACCCATCACCAGTAGAAGGAAGAATTAGAACTTTGTTAGTCGGTTAATAGACACACAATATCTTTAAGAGTGATCTGTTAATGTGTATGTAAGCATCATCTGTTGCATTTATGGCTTCCCATCTCATGAACATAATGTACTACTTCAACTTTAATAAGTGTTTGCCAGAAATGTTTTAACGCTTAAAGATTACCATAGTAAAGTGAACAAGTTAAATAAATTTCTTTATTTTTCTTCTATCTAAATTAAACGTTAAGAATTAATTTAATTCAATTTTTCTGTATTTGAAACAATTTATTATATTTCAAAATTTCATGTGCTCTTAAACATTCTTTTCTGTGCTTCCGTGCACTCCAGTTCTTCTTAAATCACTTTCTTTCAATCATTCTTGTGATAGACTTCCTACCAGCTACGGACGCAGCATAGCAAAGGACACTGCCTAGTACTATCGTAATATCCACGTTACAAATTATCCTCCTCTGGACGAAGCCTGACACAACAAACCTATGCAAGTAAGGCAGTAAGCTGCTATGGACGCGGCCTTCAACACAGTCGATCTCTTCGGACAGAGCCTTGTCAACCCAACCTGTGATTTATTCAGCCACTAGGAATCTATGTACGCAACCCAGACTGACCAATGTTTGCCTGTGGTCTTGTTGCCTTCTACGGCCACAGCTGGGCCAAACTAAGCATGTGAAAAGATTTATTGCTACCGCAGCAACCTAGGATTAATAACAAACCTCTACAGTGGTGGCCTATTTCAGACACAAAGTAGGCAAGCAAACATAAACCTAACTGGTACAGCACTGCACATGCAGCATTACCAAACAAACCCATACAACTGACAAGGCACACGGCTACAGACGCAGCCTAGGCTAAGCAAGATATTCACGTCAACCAGTCGCCTGGCATGGACGAAGCATCGCCCAACAAAACTATACATGTCGACCACTAGCCTGATGGCCAGCTACTGACGCACTCTAACCCAGCCTTCTTAAGCCCTGCAGATGCGGGATAGCCGAACGAAAGTGTGTACCTGAGATCGTAGCCAACTACGGACACGGCGCACCCTCAACAATTCATGCAAGTGAGCCAGCATCCTGCTACCTATTCACGCAGAGCACGTACCTTGCTGTTTCTATAACCTACAGAACATGATGTATCACCATTTTCTTTTAGCCTGATTCCAACGCAGCTACTCCTACTCCTAGTAAATCCAAGCTATCCTCCAAGAGCTGAAAATCTCGAAGACGCAGCATACGCAAACTACACCGTGACCCTTTTCGGGTGGCCTGATTCAAACGAATCCACAATAAAAACATACATATGCTAGTGAACATTTCGGTAGAGGTGGCGTGACATGTGAGAAAGTAGGTGTGCCTCTTCGCAAGCAGAAAAGACTAAAGGCTGATGGATACATGCCTACGCTTCCGACCTCCTTGTCATAGTAGAGTAGTAGTAAACTATGTCTTATGCAGGAAATGTCTGAGAAGTGTTCGCCAAAAAACAAAATTGACAGCACAATCTTCCACGTGCCTCATGGTGGTGGTCCAGGGGGCAAGTAAACAGAGCGAAATGCACAATGCAACCAATTTCCTTCCATCCATATCTCTGCTTCTTAAAATAAATTAAAAAATAAGTCACTCTGCCTCAGTCTCTCCTTGAGGCTGACACTTGCCGTGGTGAGCCTCGTGGTCAACCAAACTCAAATACTTTACCTACTCAGAGTGTGTCATACTCTACATTTAATGGGGCTACACGCAATCTGCCTACATCTTTGACCGTTCTAAACAGCCAACAGAGGGCACATGTCAATGTCTGATTTCAAATCAGAATGAAATTTCAAAATTCCTTTGCGTTCGTCGGACTCCGTTAGAGACAATAATAACTCTACGTGATCGAAAAAATCAACTACCTTTGCACGTTGCACCAAGTACTGCACCATACGCCATTCAAAGTAAGCTAATGGACGATACCGCAACACACGCACAAAGAGCCCTTCGCTTCGAGTCCCCTCCAGAACACGCCGCGTCCACTGGTACGTGTCCGATGCACTGGCGTACATGAAACACAAACACAGAATATAAGTCAAACATACCAACCACCGATCGCCGATGCTCAGAAATGACATCGATAAAATGGAAAGAAAACAAACCTTTTAACAGTATCGGCCTTTCTGAAGTTAAAATGGGGAGGTTCTTGGTGTCATTACATCCACCGGCAATCCCATTTTATGTAAACTGGATGTAAATGAACAATGATAACGAGATATAAATACAATATCAATTTCAAAAGAATCAAACATGAGCAAACATTTACAAAGTTCAAAACCACGACAACGAAGACTCAAACGATATCTCAACCTCTCACAAGAAATAAATAAAACACTCTCTCAAAAAAGAGAAACTCGGCCTCAGTCTCTCACCGAGAGATAGGGCAGCTATCTTACCTATCCTAGAAAGCCCCTTTCTTGACCAAATTAAAATACCAATGCCAAACACATAAAATGAAGGCAGAGCTACCTCCAATGGAAAACATGGTAGAATACTATTATTATTATTATTATTATTATTATTCAGTGTTCTGTCTTACAACAGGTCCATTGCTTTGCCCAAAAAGAACTCTCCAGTTTTCCCTATTCTCAGCTTCTCATTTTAATTCCTGGAACTTCATCTTCTTTCCTTGTTTCAGATCGTCGGTTAGCTGTATCAGTCTTCTTCCCAGTCCTCGCTTTCCTTCAACCTGACCTTCGATGATGTCACTCAGTAACCCATTCCTTCTCGTAATGTCCGAGCCAGTTAGCTTTCCTTCGTGTAATCGCCTGCAGAATGTTTCTTTGCTCGTCGACTCTCCTCAATACTTCTTCGTTGGTAACTCGATACGTCCACCTGATCTTCTCTATTCTTCTCCAACACCACATATTTCAAAACTCTCCAGGTATTTCTGTTCCTTCATCCTGAGTGTCCAGGTCTCTGCTCCATACGTAACACTTCACTAGTTTCTTCTTCATCTCCAATCCCAACTTGTTAGTGAGAAGTATCCTCTTCTTGACGGAAAACTGCCTTGGCCATGGCTATCCTTGCTTTTACTTCCTTGGTGCATAGGGCGTCCGTCGTGATTATGCTTCCCAAGTACTTGAAATTCTCCACATTCTGCAGCCGTTGGTTTCCAACTACAACGTTCAATGGTTCTGCTCTCGGTGCCATCCTCATTACCTTTGATTTTTCAATGTTGATTTCCATTCCATACTCTCTACCTGTTACCACTAACTTGTCCATCATGTTCTGTAATTCCTCCTCTTCCTTCGCCAATACTACCAAGTCGTCTGCATACTTTACAGTCATTATGATCTTCCTCCAATTTTGAAGTCTCCACAGCTTCCTTGGCAAGCCATTCCCCGTACAGGTTAAAAATAAGTGGTGATACGCAGCATCCCTGTCTTACACCTCTACCTACCTCAACGCTGTTGGTGTCTCCTGAGTCCAGTCTCACGTTGACTTTCTGCTGCATGTACAGGTTTTCGATTAGTCTTCTATCTCTCCAATCAATTCCAATTCTCTGTAGGATCCTCATTAATTTCTTCCATTTTACTCGATCGAAAGCCTTCTTCCTGTCGATGAAGCAGGCACATACTTCTTCCTTGACATCGAGAACTCTCTCTGAAATTATTCTCATAACTCCGATGGCATCTCTGGTTCCTCTTCCTCTCCTGAATCCAAATTGGTCGTCTCCCATCACTCTTCTTTTCTAGTCTTTTAGTCAGTATGGTAGAATACTAACATCAAATAATTAAAGAAATACATGTCTTTGACGGCCCCTACACCTCATGTAAAGCAAATAAATTCACATTCCATTTTGAGAAGACATTTTTTGTCATGGGTCTATTTTAGGTTAAGACAGTGAAGCAACCTTATTATATTATTAGGTCTGCCAGTACTCCACACCACACCCTAATACTGTCCTTCAAACTGTGAAACTTGTTCCAATGCAGATATCAAAACATCTTGTAAACATAAACAAGATCTTTACCTAAATTGACAGGTACGTCTACTTACAGACCAGTTTCATTACCAACGGCATTCTCTAAAAAAATTTCAAAAAGACATGCAACAACGTGCTATTGAATTTTACACACAAAATCTTAAGTGAACTAAATAATGAAGTGCATGTTGGTGGAATATTTCGCTATCTTGCCAAAGAATTTGATTGTGTGAATCATGAATTAGCACATCTGATAATCATATTTCTCGTATACTTACACAATGCATGTCAAGTTGACACAGAGATAAATCTCTCGCAGACATGAGGTCCTTCGTGATAACAGCCGATTGATTTCCTGTCGTCATATCAGTGAGCCACCATAGTGTTTCTGCACATACTCCACTCTTTTCCTGGCAAGCAGTAGTCATGTCAGGTGACGCATCCTTCAACCTCAGTAAAGTCCCATGGATCAATCAAGCTTCTTCTCTGCAGCTATTACCAGAAAAAAAATGCAATCACATTCAACACATCACCTAATTTAAAGGTTTCATAACCGATCCCCTTGCTCAAAATTAACCAAAAGCACAGAAAATATCCCAGCAGCTCCGGTCACTGTGCACAATACTCACACGTCAACAAAACTAAATTCCTCACCTTGGCAATTACTCACTTATTAATTAGTAAACACATCACATTAAAGGCTCCACAGCACTACACACATCACACATGTAACAAAACCACTCATTAACAAAACCTTATCACAAATAGTCACCACCCTCGTCTACAAGCTATACCTAACCTCCAATTTTGATGTCCTATGAACAATATATTCACTAGAGAATCATGAATGCCTCTAGCATACCACAGATACTGCAATTATGCCAATCTCTCACCGCACATAGGTCTTTCAACATATCAAATCTCACATTTAAGTTCACAACATCTGAAGTACCTAATAAAATTGGACAGACTCATCTCTCTCACACGACAACCACATCAAATACATTCTAATGCTCATGTACTCACACAACGAATGCCTCGTTCAGACTGATATCAGTTTCTTGCGGATACGATGTTCCTTCTTTGTCCCAGCAGGTTTAATCTTCTGACATCAAGTCGGTCTGCCAACTGTTGCCGCACGTACTTCAATGCTTGTCTGGCTGGCAGTACGCAGGTCACGTGACAAACAGCATGGTGCTCAGTAGAATCTGAAGGATCATTCTGTTTCTCGTAATCTGCTACTCCCAGAAAGAGAAAATACAGTCACATTCAAGAAATCAAGACATCACACTCTTCTAAAAGCACACAGTTTTACTTCACCAAGCAGTTAACACTCCTACCTTAGCCAATGAACAAGCACCTTCCATTTTCAGAAGACAAATTCTGTCAAGTTCATTACAAACCCATTCACAAGTTAACTTTAAATACGGGTCACGACAGTGTCACAACCAGCGACCTGACAAATTCTGAACTCCCTCACTCACAGATTCATACTGGAGCCTTTCTTTCCTCCCCCCCCCCCCCCAGCAAATTTAAAGCATTCGCCAAGTGGGCCATTATTCCACACGTCATAATACTGCAACTACAAACTCTACAACTCACACACATCACGTCAGTCCCACGCAACTTCTGTTGCCACTGATTCAGTGGATATTTAACGATCAGTTCGCTTGCCGTCTGTTTGGAGCCGAGGATGTTGATCGCTGTCTCCAAGATACACGGCTCCCTCTCCTCGTGCCCCATTATGACAGCAAGGGAGTCTACAAGCACCAGTCGGTCCATGCCCCTCAGGTTCGCCTGTTTTGATGTCATGGAGAAAGGACCTAAATGAAAGATTAAGAAATGGCAAGCCACTACAACACAGCCAACATCTGTAGCACTTCTACTACTAAGGTGAATTCAACCGACAAGGGGCAAGAGGTAGCCGTAGCAATTAGATTTTTTTTCCATATCACCATCAGTAATGCCACTTTATCATACCTTCTGGAAGCAAAGGTGGAAACTTCACCATCAGTAATATAAATTGTTTCAATGTTGAACAATCTAAATTTATGAAACTGAACTCACCAGCTACCTGAGATATCGCCACCATTGTGTAGTGACAAACAAGGAACACACCGTCGTAACTCTTTCATGGCTGCAGCAACAAACACTCCTACCAACATACACAACAGGCCTTACTGGCTTTTCCAGATATGAAGCAGACGCTTTCAACAAGTTCACATACTAAATGTGGTTTTAAGAGAGATTTCAGGTTCTCACAGTGGTCTTTGGGTTCTAACACCACTTGGACTTACAGAAAACCAACACAGATTATGATTTTTAAACATTTAATGGTTCGCTATATCAGCTGCAGTTATCCTTGTGACTAAGCGCAATGCCATGAGGCAGTGGGAGCATGGAGGTACACTCCATGCATTCTCAATTATAGAACAATGTGGAGGTCAGCCTCAAAATGTGGTTCCTTAAACTGGCAAAGAAAAATCACGTTCTTCATTGTTTCTTTGTAGTCTCAACCATTTACTACTTTTCAGGAAAAAAGGTCTTCTTCTTTCAATAATGGCATTGCAATTCAGAAAATAAGTTTATTAAACAATTTACTCAAATGGATGAACTTGCCTGTGACTGCCATCTGGTGAGTGGCTCTGGCTTGCTTGTCCTGCAATCTGCACGCAATCCCATGGACTGCGGAGATCTCCACATGTGGATCATCAGAACTGCAACGGCGAATCACAATGAGTACAGATAATTACACTCACATCCTAATGTTCAGTGTACAAAATGTTGGTCACAACAGTGGCCAATGCAGTAGCTGCTTCCTAAATCAGCAACTGATGTAAAAGGGACAGAGAAAATGGGAAATCTGGGTTTATGATATGAGAAAGAAATACATTACGTGCAGATGCCTCCTGGTACTGGCAGGATACTAAACACAAACTAATTGTGATACAGCCTCTAACAGGCTCACTGTACCAGTAAATAATGAGTTCTGGGTGCTCAGAGAAAGATCTATACCAGTGCCTCATAGACTGCCATGGGACTCGCTTACAATTCTGCGTTGAAAAGCCAGTGATTAACAATCTGTTATGTCATGTTAGTACCATCAGGCTGGAAAAACATCTTTTATTTTGTACACTTTTTTAATATCAAGAATGAGGTTAGTTTTACAATATTCTTCTGCCTCCAACTGCTCTTATATACCTTGGACAGGAGAAAAGCTGCTGCACTGTATTCTCATCTTCATTAAAATTCAGGGATGCCACCAAGAAACAGCAAATTATTTCCCAGCACTGACGACGGTAACGGATCCGTCATGCTTGACTTCAGAGCAATACATGCTGTCTCCACGACCTGGAAAACACAAGCAACAGTTTCAAGTTATAACGAGTGACAACGCAGGCCAGATTCACTGGTAAGGGAAGTCAAATGTTTTAGTTACAGTAACTTTCAAGTACTGCACTTACTGTAATACTCTAAACACCTTTTCTCCACATCAGGGCGCATGTCATATTTATTTCCAGAACCTTTGGGTTTCATGGACACCAACATATCATTGACTAGACTTTTATTTTGTAAGTGGAGTTTGACAAATCTCAACAATAAAATAAAAATTAATTACAAGTATATAATTTTTCTATAGTCTATGCTAACCCTAATAAACGTCAAAAAGGAACGTATTATACGCGTATCAAGTCATTTAATGATCTTCCACCAACAATTAAAACTCTAAATGATTTAAAGGTGTTCAAGCCTGCATTTAAATTATTTTTCATACTTGAATTGCAGAATCTGAAGGTTATGTACATTCACATGTGAAACACATCCTTGTAATTGTGTCAAAAGTACTGAAGTTTATATGTATTGTATGAAATGATTTGTTCTCCATCCTTTGGTTTAGTCCTAAGAAGGATCTATGGAATGTAAATAAACTCTACTCTCTAACATACCTGAACAATGCAATTCCTTATCCAAGTCACAAACACTACAGGTGCTTCGTTCTGTCTGGTTCTTCACATCTCCAACTCCAAAAAAGCTGCTTCCCCATCACGCACACAACTGATCTTCTGAAACGCTGATATTCAGACAAATTAGTCCTCCATGTCTTCGTTGATACCAGTAAACACACACTACAGCTACAGTTCACATGAAAGTTGCTACTCAGTACATCCCCTGATCTCAAACTACTCTTTGAGACAGACTAGGCACTCCCACTAAATCTATAACCGTACACCTCCTCGGAAAGCAAGGTAATCGCACGAGGGCCTGAGGTCTTCCTTGTGGCATTGTGAGGCATGCTACGAACACCCCATACTTGGTCACTAGGAATCAAAAGTGGGCAACGGCTATAGTATCCCACATGCTTGCAGGCACTCCTACCTGAAACAATACCAAATACCAAAATAAATATCCACATTGTGACACCAGTCGTAACTGCTACTACGAATGCACTCTACACCTCATCAATAATCAACTGGCCAACTAAACCAACCCTCCATGCAACCAAAATATTTCACACATTACGTCCTTCACACAAGGGAAAGATGACACACATCAATTCACATTACGTCCTTCACACAAGGGAAAGATGACACACATCAATTCAAATTAACTTCGACGCCCTGGCAATATATATGAGAGTAAATCTGCACTGGACTCAGAATGCATCCTAGCAACCAAAGAAATACAGAGGGGCAGAACGCCCACGCCATTTTATCATAGGCAGGGACGGCAACGTCTGAAAAACAGCGAACTCATCCGACCTCCTTGTCATAGCAGAGTAGTAGTAAACTACGTCTTACGCAGGAAAAGTCTGAGAACTGTTGGACAAAAAACAATCTTCCACGTGCCAAATTCCTGTTGCGATAAGAAGTGAGCCTGCCAAGTGTACTGAACATACTCCACTGATTTCCTGGCAAGCAGTAGGCTGGTCAGGTGACAGACAGCTTTTCCCCGAGTAAAATCCCAAGGATCAATTAAGCTTCTTCTCTCAGCTATTCCCAGAAAGACAAAATGCATTCACTTTTAACTAACACAAATGCAAAAATAAACAGCATTCTGATGACGCAGTTGATTGAACATGTACTTTTGTTCTTGGGGAGGGGGGCACACCACACACACACTTCTGAGTATATAAATGTCACTTATCAATGCCGTAAACGCCTCATGGCGTTTATTTATTTCATTCCTCGGGAATCATCGACACATAACCTCAACCGTTAAACGAGAACACCCCAATCATTCCGTAACCTGATGACAGCCCACCTAGATCGCTGTTCGCACACATAAACTTACAGCACCTCCAAGACTCCGAAGACTAGATTCACGCTTACCAACACACACACACACACACACACACACACACACACACACACACACACACACACACACACACACACACACACACACACACACACACACACACACACACACACACACACACACACACACACACACACACACACACACACACACACACACACACACACACACACACACACACACACACACACACACACACACACACACACACACACACACACACACACACACACACACACACACACACACACACACACACACACACACACACACACACACACACACACACACACACACACACACACACACACACACACACACACACACACACACACACACACACACACACACACACACACACACACACACACACACACACACACACACACACACACACACACACACACACACACACACACACACACACACACACACACACACACACACACACACACACACACACACACACACACACACACACACACACACACACACACACACACACACACACACACACACACACACACACACACACACACACACACACACACACACACACACACACACACACACACACACACACACACACACACACACACACACACACACACACACACACACACACACACACACACACACACACACACACACACACACACACACACACACACACACACACACACACACACACACACACACACACACACACACACACACACACACACACACACACACACACACACACACACACACACACACACACACACACACACACACACACACACACACACACACACACACACACACACACTCTCTCTCTCTCTCTCTCTCTCTCTCTCACTCTCTCTCTCTCTCACTCTCTCTCTCTCTCTCTCTCTCTCTGCGCGAACTTGACCACAGCGAATTCTAGTAGCGAACCCAGTAAACTACGTATTGAGCGGGAACAGAAGGGCAGCCGAATGGCATCGGCAGTTCGAGACCCAGCGGATTCTTACAGTAGTATTAAGTTCTAAATATAAAACGAGGGCAGGACTGAACCGATTTCTGATTTCTGCCCTCTAAAAAAATAATTGAGGGTTAACGGGTGGGTGGGGAGCCGAAGATGAGAGAATGAGGGAGTTATGCAAAAATATATTTATGAGGGAGCAGCCAAAGGTGGTCCAAACAGACATCATATCAATCAACAATCTTTAACCAAAATGTGTTCAAAGCACTTGAGTCGAAAGAAAAAATCCAGCCAAATAAATCAACAAATCTATCATCTACTGGGCATGAGATTTTTGCAAGCAAATCCAAATTCATAAGAAACACCACACGCCAAACTTACAAGTTTTAAAACCTTTATCCTTGCTTAACACAGCAGACTCAAAATTAACCACAAGCACAGAAAATACCCCTGCAGCTCCGGTCACAGCACTACATAACAAAAACCAAAATCACTTCACAAATAGTCTCCACCCACGCCTACAAACGATACCTATACCAACTGGAAACAGCAATAATGTCAATCCCAAACTGCATTTACTTCTGTCAACATATCATCTCACACTTACAATCACAACATTTAAAGTACATCCTATAGGTCAGGTAATTACACACTTCATTCATTGTCCCATCAGGTTTCCTGTTCAGATATCAAGTCATTCAGATATCAAGTCATTCAGATATCAAGTCAGTCTGCGAACACACTCAACAGCTTACATGACAAGCATGCAGGTTTGATTTATTTCGCTGGATTGTATTGTTTCTTTTTCGACTCATATGCTTTGATGTCTGTATGTTGTTGGTATACCCCCAACTGAGCCCCCTTTTATATATTTGTGCATAACCCCCCTCATTCTATCATATTAGGCGCCCCACCCTCCCGTTAACCCACAATTATTTTTTAGAGGGCAGAAATCAGAAATCAGAAATCGTTTTGAGTCCTGAGTCCTGCCCTCGTTTTATATTTAGAACTTAATACTTAAGTAAGAATTAATACTACTGTAAGAATCCGCTGGGTCTCGAACCGCCGATGTCGTCCTCCGCACGCCAGCACGCTATCCATTCGGCTACCAGGCTCCTACAAGATTACGATTCTGGATCTTCCTGATATATCCTGCTCTTTCCCGCTCAACACGTAGTTCATTGGGTTCGCTACTAGAATTCGCTGTGGTCAAGTTCGCGCAGAGATAGATAGAGAGAGAGTTGGTAAAATTTGTTGCGTGAATCTAGTCTTCGGAGTCTTGGAGGTGCTGTAAGTTTATGTGTGCGAACAGCGATCTAGGTGGGCTGTCATCAGGTTACGGAATGATAGGGTGTTCTCGTTTAACGGTTGAGGTTGTGTGTCGATGATTCCCGAGGAATCAAATAAATAAACGCCATGAGGCGTTTACGGCATTGATAAGTGACATTTATATACTCAGAAGTGTGTGTGGTGTGCCCCCCTCCCCAAGAACAAAAGTACATGTTCAATCAACTGCGTCATCAGAATGCTGTTTATTTTTGCATTTGTGTTAGTTAAAAGTGAATGCATTTTGTCTTTCTGGGAATAGCTGAGAGAAGAAGCTTAATTGATCCTTGGGATTTTACTCGGGGAAAAGCTGTCTGTCACCTGACCAGCCTACTGCTTGCCAGGAAATCAGTGGAGTATATTCAGTACACTTGGCAGGCTCACTTCATATCGCAACAGAAACCTGACCTGCCTACTGCTTGCTCAATTTATTTTTGTTTTGCCATATCACAATGTTGTTGCACATTAAATCCCTTACCAGCTGTAACATTAACTTCACAAAGTTTACAGAACAGAATTGTTCCATCAGAACTAAAATATTCCTCACCGAAATCTTTAATGAAAGCTCTTAACTTTGCACTTTCAGAACACCACTTTTGGCATCTGAACTAAATGAAGGATTCACTGTAAATGCCCGAGAAATGTAGTTTCAAGTAAGAATTTCATACCCAAAATATGAATTTTATCCTCAAAATATAACCAAAATGATCCTAACCATGAATCACCAGTATTGTTCCCAACAAACTGTGGTCAACCAGTGTCCTTGAAGATCTAAACATGATTTTGTGATTGTAAATAAAATTTTCATGAAGCAGAGTCCTTGAGAAGCTAATAGTAGATCATACAGTAAAGACTGCACCAAACCCTTAATTTAGTATGACTCCTTGTTCCTGTACGAACAAATATCTTTGAACAGAATGAGCAGTTGATTGATCCACTGGTTGCTTAGCCGCCTGACTGTGATTAAGAGATCAAGTGGCTAAAAGGGTGAATGAACTGACTAATTGATTCGTAGGCTATTTAATAATTATATTTCAACCGTACAAATTACTTAATACTAAATGGGATTAGGATTATTGTGAATGGAGGATCCAAGACATGAAATTGTAATCTGAACAAAATTAAACAAACAGCGATGCAAATACATAGTAATTAAATGGCTAATTTGAAGGGAAAAAAACATGCACAAACAATATTGATTATATAACTATCCACTGCTAATACTGAAGTGCCACTACATTCCTTGGGCAACACCAACCACCCACTGGTTTCTTGATTTGAACACTTTCCCAAAAAAACAGCACAATTCATGAAGCTCCTCATTATGTAATTTTCTCTCGCTGCCTGTATGTTTCTCTTAGTTACATGTATTCTGCTCATCACAGACATCAGTGCAAGACACCAAGTTTAACACCCACACAAAACAGCAGGTGAAATAAGTAGCCATTATTATCTGTAATTAAGAACTTTTCCAAAAGCAGGAACTTTGAACAATGAAGCATGAACTGGCCTTCAACCTAATAGAGGAAATAAATGTCTTAAATATACTGTCTCTTAGTATAACGATATTGCACAGTTCAGTATCACCTCACAATTGAATAAATATAGTCATTTCTTTCACTCTGATGTTGGAAACATACATGGCACCTATCACACCGTGCAAAGACGTCCATTCGACACAGCCCACACTGACAGGTTAATATTTCCCACTTATAGGACCACAGTTCCCTTGTTCTGTAGTGTCCTCTGTATCAATGAAACATTATGTCCATGTGACCATGCACTCTTTCTCCTACACAGTAACAATTCTAAGGCCATGTGATATCCCCAATTTCATCATGATCATGTAGTGACTGCTTACCATAATATACTACCAACATAATAAACAGCAGGAAGCAGCAATTACCTGGCATCTCACAGAATTAGTGGGGGAGCCTACACAGACAAGACATGCAACATAAATCACATGCGTTGCGCATATGCGCATGCCAATCCAAATGTTCTTGGATCAGCACACAAGAACAAAACACAATTCTAACACACATGAAGAATCACAGCAAGGTGAAAAATCACTAACACACTGTCTGACCGGTATTCTACACTACTGTGAATGAAACAGTGATCCACAGAGCAATAAAATTAATTTAGTGTCCTACAAAACAACTCATTACAAAGATGGTTGCCTGCGACGTTGCACAGACTGATTTTTACATTAAATGGTGCAACAACCTGCAAGACAGCCACCTCCATATTCACTATCATAAGAACCTCAAAACTCAATTCAGTAATGGCAGATGACAAAGTTAAAATGAACAGAAGATCAAGAGAACTGAAATGGTAGATATTCACACCAAATTTCACAAAAACCAGTCAACTGCTGTGTAACTGAATCAGGCTAGATGGACATACACATGCAGCGTACTTAATTAATAAGACTGCTTTATAAGTCATTCAAAAACCACTGGATCAACTGGCATATTCTGATACACTATGATCAGATTCAACTGGAAGATCTGAGGAAACTGACAAAAAAAACCCTCTTCAGTCAGGACAGCAAATCCCCTGCTGAGACTTGTGCATAGGACGCAATTCATTTGAGAAACAGGAGTGCTAACACCACACTGCTATAATTTACTGGTAGAATCACTCCTTCCCAAACGAGGATTTGCACAGAATAGTTTTGTCCATGTACTACACAACAATTCAGATCATTTCTTCCTTACACATAGGATATATTTATTTATGGGGGATTTACACTAGTGACAGACTTCCTTCCTGTTGCTATAAAACAAGTTTGTGTCCCAAATTCCCCAAACCCTATTTCCTTCATGTATTCTAAAACACAGGTAACCCACAAATTTAGCATTCTGTACTTGCTATAGTACATTCTTTTCCAACTGAAACACATTTGCTCATCTTACATTCAGTTCACATATGAATAAAATGGGAAGAACCCTGAGAGAAGGCACAGACAGACCACAGAAATCACGTCCACAACATTCACAATAACACTCACCTGCGAGCTTCTTCGTACTTAATCTGCTGTCGCAAGAACACCGCATTCTTCAGCAGTTCCTGTATGTTACCAAGGTTATCCTCTGCCCCCTCCATAGACTTCACTGCCCTGGAGAACAATACAACTGCTGAAAAAACTACACAAAGTTCTGGGAAGGTCTTGTGATTCTCACTTTTCTTCCAAATCATATATATATAGATAGATAGACACACGCACACACACCATATTTGGCGACTTTGTGTCAGGACTCAGGATCTTATTCCTTTGCCAGGCAGAAATGTCAAATGAATGAAGGTCTAAAATCACTAAGTTAATTGATTAAATAATAAGCTTTCCTTGTAACATAAAGAAATTACACTTCACATAATTCAAAATGTCAACTAGAAATGAGCAAGATGCTGCTACAAGCCTGTGGAAAAGTATTCACTTGGGAACAAGGTTCCTCTTGAATACTAGTGAACGAACAGAATTTCCTTTAAACCTTACCCAATGGCATACTCCACATCGTAGCAACGTCCCTGCAACTCATGATGCAGTCTGGTAACTTCTACCCTCTTCTCCACCATCGGGGGCAGTGCTTTGCAATGTTACGTATATAAGTTCAACATAAACAACTCAATCCATGTTTGACACGTTTTCAAACCTTTTTTAACTTTCATTTCCAATTCCGGGTCTGATGACAGAGACATCGACACGATTCTCAACACAGTTACGTTATATTACCGATAACAAAGCACATCCATATGTGCCTAATAATTATTCCAAATAATCGCATACGAAGTACAGCCGATTAACAAACTACAGTTCTGAGTTACAAAGCATGTTACAAACTATGGAACTTCTAAACTTCCGTGTTTAACAGTGAAGCCAAAACAGTTTCATTTTAACATTGGCAACGGCTGGAACGGTATATTTTATCGTCATTAACTTTTAAATTGGTGACAATGAAGGGAACCGGAACTAATTTTTAAGTGCGGTCATTGCCAGTAGGAGTCGAATTACATGCTTTGTTGCTTGTGAGTTGGCAACGAGTTGGAAGTTTTGATAAAGAAGTGCCATTCCGTTGGGAAAGATTCGAAGTACTCGTGCGTACAACACGTTGGGGAGTGTATAAATTAATATTTCGTTAAAAGTCTTGAAAGAATGAAATTTCTAAGTATTTTTGTTCTCGCAGCCCTAGCTGCTTATGTAGATGGTAATGAGGAAGAAGAAACGGGTGCCAGATTGCTAATTTCAAAACAGATACTGAATAGATATCTGGTTGAAGACATGGACATAGTAGCTGGGATATTTAGATGTCATATTGTTTCAGAAAAATTATCGTCCGGTTGTTTTTGCAGAATAGAAATTTTTACATATCATAGGCCGTTTATGTTACAAGCCAAAGAATATGGAGCATCTCATGATAATATTGTATTTAGTACCCATATAATACCAACATACCTCATAAACTTGTTTGATTATAACACACAACATTCTTTGCAGTACACACTATATAATGTTGGCACAAGTACTGCTCTTGGTGTTAAGCTGAGTGACAGTAGCTTTCACAAAGAGGCCTTCACTTTGGTGGGTGGTCAGCTCAACATCAAGATTGACAGGATCCCTGCAGGGACAAATGTATCTCATGTAGTAGTTGTCAGACCAAGGAAATATGGATACTTCAACTTCACAGCTGCAGAAGTCAACTACAGACCAACAGAGGATGCCTCTGAAGTGAGTTATCACTTGCATGGACCGTGGTCAAAATTTATAGAAATGTTTGTAATTTCCATTGTGCTGGTCCTAAATTATATATTTAGAATGTACAGGAAGCCATTGTAAAATAATGAGCATAAAACACAAATTCTTCAGATTGATAAAATGATTTTCATTTTGAAACATTTAAATATTACTTGGAAAATCCATCTATGGACACCATACTTGTTTCTGTCTGCTTCTCTGATATTCAAAGCTCATAATTAAAATGAACTGAGGACTGAATATAGCTAACATCAAAGCTAAAATTGAATATTAATCTCCAAACTTCTTACAAGTCTTCCAAGTGGTGTTCCTCAGGTTTCACCATCAAATTTCTGCATACATTTCATTTTTCCAGAACTTCTTGACAAATACATATGCCACAAAGCCTGTAATCATGTAAAATTCCTAAGTTTATCTCTTGTTTTGTTTTTTGGGTTTCTGTTAACATCGTCACACACTGCTCCTGTAGGACGCAACAGAAATGCATAACAAGTCTTTCCGTTTCAGCTGCAAGTGGCCGTGACAAGCGAACCCGGCGAGGGTCTCATCATTGCCTTCCGTGACTATGATAAGAAAACCCTGTCTCTCAAATGAGATACAAACCCAAGATCTGCCAGATATGAAGTAGGAGAGTTAACTGCACAGACAAAACGTTTAACAGATGAAAGTTTTAAGTTAGTCTGTATAAAATTTACTCTCTAACAGTGCTGTAAATCCATGACAACTGTGTGATACATACTCCAGGTGGCAACAGTATTGCCATCTTTGGTGATGTTGTACTGCAACACACCACCGATCTTCTTGGCACGCTCTGGGTTTGCCGCAACCCGCTTTATCAGCAAGTCAAACACACCATCCGAATCCAGCGCCGATGTGGATGCCTGCACCAACAATGCAACCTCACATTACAGTTTACAAAGCCACCAACATCATACACCATTTCTGCATGTCTCTAGGAACCTGTTAACTCTCTGGTGATAGAAAACGAAGGTCGAACATTGCCAATACCAAACAGTATCACTAGCTGCAGGACCAAGCCACTTTGGCACAGTTCAAACACATCTGTATTTGTCTAAGATCCAGCTTAATATTATCCTCCCCTTAAATTCTCAATCTTACTTATGTCCAATTTTTTTAACAGGATTCCCACCAAACTATGCATACATTATGTGTTTTCATCTTATGAACAACACATTTAGTCCTTTAGTTCACTATCCTAAGAATCCACTTATTTGATCCTTCAAGATCCCAAATAATATTTGGTTGTTTTCAAACACAATTTAGGTTCTTCACACAAAGAAAGAAACCATATTTTACAACCATACAAAAGTGGAAAAATATGGATATGATGTAATTTGATCTTTAGCATTACTGAGAGTAGTTTCGATGGTTACACACTCTGTAATCAATAATGAGTACTTCCTGAACGTGTTAAATATTTATGAATACTATATTTTTAGCTTAAAAACAAATGCAAAACCATGTTCATATTTTCATTCTATGTCAGGACATGAGATATGCCTCTGAACTACAAATTCCAGTTTTCACTTCCCTCACCTTGGTGGACCTCATCACAGCAGGCATAGTGACTGACTGATGCAACCAGCATACATCAGAGCTACTCACTTGTGTTTCTTCCATGACCTTGAACACAGCTACTGTACTGTACTGTACTGTACATGTTATCAAGACAACCTTACATGTAGGCTAAAGTGCAAAGTCTTTCCTGCCTCCTTGACAGTGACTCAGCTAGTCAAAAAACTTACTGCTTTTACAAAACAAAGGTTCATTATTCTGTTACACAAAACACACACAAATGGCCATATCATGACTCGGCTCCACCCCCAGCATCATGCCAAAATTTTTTTCCAAGTCTAAGCCAATTTCTGACCTAATGACATTTTACATAAACAAGTGTAGTGAAACAATGTATTCATGTGACAACTTCTCTTTGTCTCCCACAGTTCACTATTCACAAAGCACTAAGTGAACTGTACAAATCGTGAAGTTTCTTCCTCACTTTGCCCACTGAAGATGCAAATATCCTGAGAAATTGATTTGCAGATATTTACCATAAGCTGGAAATGTAACTAGGAAAGAGAAAACAAAGAAATTCCATAGAGCTTTTGAGTAACCTCTGAAGACCAACTAGGAAATTAAAGAAAATAATTAACCCCTTCAGCCACAGTGAAGGTGCATAATATTCTATCAATCCATTGTTACCTCAAAGAAAACACAACACGTCTCCACGACAACACTAAACTAGTTAATGCTGCTTAGAGAAATAAATTACTGTTTATTCTGAGATCAATATAAAACCCACATTATATATTCTGTGGGCAAAATGCAGAGATAATGACTGTTACAGCAGGTGGTACATACAGTTACAACTCAGCTTTAAAGGGTTAAAATGGATCTTACTGAAGATGTGATACTAGCAATGCTGTAATGTTTGGGATCTTAACAAAAAGGAAACATAACCTTGTCACTGAGAGTAAGAAATTGCTAGGCTGAACAATGCAGGTTATCACAAGATAACAGAATATCAGTTACACTTTATATCGATTATAAACACAACTTGCAATCTGTAGGAACAAACACCACACAGCTCAGGCCTGCCTCATGGACTTATCTTGAACCACTTGAACACAATCCACAACCTAACACCCAGTATTTTAAAGATCCATTTTAATATTACACTCCCATCTATGAGTTGGTCTCTGAAGCCATCTCTTCCCTCAGGTTTTCCACACAAAATTCTGTACTCATTTCATGTCTTGCTCATGCATGCTGTATGCCCTGCCCATCAGAGCTTTCTTATCATTTTACTAAAAATCCAGAATTAAATCTTATATTTGGCTCATTAAACCCACACTAAATTAAACATTCTCCAACACACAATTACAGAATTTACATCAAAATGTACATTTATATTAAGTAAGCTTTACATGCAAACAACACAGCTCAAATGCTTCGTCTTGTTTAGTAGCAGTGTACTGCATAATCAAATTGCATTTTTCTGTGAGGAACCTGCAATATGTGTGACTTTTTATTTCCACTGCGTAGACATGAAATTTAACACAAAAATTTCATTGGAAAAGCTGAAAGGAAAACAGTACTTCGGAGATCTACACACACACAGACATTACTAAAATGCACCTTAGAGAAATATGATGTGAAGAAATAGATAGACTCAACCAGCTCATGACAGAGCATAAGGGCAGAATTATGTGAACGTGGTGAAAGGCCAGCAGCAACAAAATTTCTCACCAGCAGAACAACCATCATCAAAGATGATCTTGGCCCATCAGTCAGCCACAAAAACGTACCTTGTGCTGCGGGACGGATGCCTCGGTGAGATCGACATATGCGCCAGATATCACCACGCTCCCCGTCTCTTTCACCTTGGTCTGAAAGTGGATACGGTTCCCCTGTTGCCACATGTCAGTCTGTAGTGTCTGCCCAGGGATAACCGGCTTGCTGAACCGAGCCTGTAAACCAGTGACAGTCATCATTTTCTTCATACCCTCCCACTCTGATGGCCTGTGTAGTGCAACGATCTAAACCATATTAATGGGGATATCAGGTTGCATCTCAGTCCAGTTTCTGACTATCCTTCTCAGGCTAATCAGAGTTCTCCTCAGTCCCTCCAAAGAACTTCCAGCATAGTAACATGAAAATTAATATTACTGCCCCTTTCCAAATTCATACCCATTCATTATCCTCTCATTCTATCTGATGCTATATAACCTCTGAAAATGAAACACATTCATGAAATAACATCATATTTAACAATCTCTCTGATGGAAAAAAAGTACAAAGAACTTACAAAGCAACAAGATGATAAAATTAAAAAAAAGAGACTGAAATGGTAAAATGTTATGAACAGTCCTCCGGAATTACAACTTAGAAATCTACTATCAAGCCACACCATTGCACCATGCTTCACATGAATATTTTTTTACTTACCATAGGCCTCCCTTAACATATCCACTGTGAATGGGAGTCACGGTTATGAAGTATTCCAACAGGGATGCGAGAAAATAGGAAAGCATGTGGAAAGAATAAGAAAGCACAATGACTGACATCAACTGAACTGTACATCAGACACGGAAGAGGCAAGTGAAAAATGCTGTGAACACAAACAATCCATAGAACAACAGAAAGAGGGTGCTGGAATGTTATCATGAGAATGTGAAAATAGGAAAGCCCCAAAAAGAGATGTTTCTATTACACACCTTTATGGCTTTGAATTTGGTTGGATCATTATCCGCATACTGCTGTAGGACATGGCGGGCTGAGAAGCCCAGCGAACACAGACCGTGCAGGATGGGCCGATCAAATGCAGCCACATTCGGGTCAATGTGAAGTGGGTTGCGGTCTCCAGACAGTCGGTAGAGTGCAGCCTGCAGGAAATAATGTTGAAGTGAAGAAACATTGACAATTAATTTGTAGGTGTGTTTATGATCTCTCTCCATACTAAATTCTACAGACTTAGCTGCAGTGTTTCATTAGTCATAATTTTCACACACAGCAATAAGTGCAGATTGAACGCAGTCAGCATTTTCAGTCTACATCAAATAATCTTAAGGATGCACATTTTACAAAGCTCTATCACCACAAATATGTCAAGATCTTAATTAGATTGTGCTTCTTCTCCATATTTCACACGTTAGTACTACTGACAGAAGAAACTAAAAATACATACACAGAATAAGAAAAGTTACATTCACCCCCCCCCCCCCCCCCCCCCCAAGAAAAATAACCAAAGAGCCTCACACGTAACACATGCTTCCCTCTATTCTGACCTGATCAAGAGACGTGTGTTGCTCAACAGACAAATCAGGAATCCGCTTTGGTGGTTCTGCTGTTGGCACATCATAGGGTGAAGTACGCTTGTCTGTAACACCCTTCATTCCAACAGCAAATGTTGTCAGCAGGGACTGTGCCACCTTCTCACCACTTTCATCAAATGTCTCCACTGCAATAATGACAACAGACATCAACTGAATTTGTATCACCTTGAAGACTAGACTTTTAAACCACTTATATTCCCCCTAGCCTAGACAGATCAAAGAAAAAGAGACACGTTACAACTGCACGAACCAAGTTGACAGAAGTTACAAATGGAATGATCATACTGCACAATTTTATCTCACCTTCCACCAGCACAACAGTCCCGGATCCCTTGTCCAACACATCCACCACCTTGCAGTGCACCTCAAGAGTCCCTTCACTGTTGATGGGACGCAGAACCTCCAAGTACTGCTCACCATGCAACATCTGGCAACATCTGGCAACACGATCCTCCTCAGTCAACTCCAATTATGTACTCAATCGTTTCTCATTCCTTTGTGCCTCATCAGCAACCCTAAGGTTCATAATCCAATCAGTCTCTACGTCGAAACCACTGAACTATCTTTAAGTTAGCAGAACTTCTCGAATCCATTTAGTGGAAAGAAAGAAAGAAATACTTTATGATATATCTGCAAAAAGAACTGAATACTGTCATTTGTTTACATGACCGAGTGGCATGCCAGTGGGAAGCATCTACACTCTGTGCAGCTCACTGAATCAGTGTGAATTCTATCCTCTCTCTCTCTATGGTGCAGGATATTCTTTGAAAAACTGACTGTATACTTGGCTTCTCAAAAAATAGAACACTTTCTTTATAGAAGCCAAAGGTTCATCACTGAGTTCACAAAAGCCTGCCATAAGACTAACCTGAGCCAGCTGCATCCAGTTTGCTCCATAGATTCCTATCTCCCAAAGGTCCATCTTAACGCCATCCCACCTACGCCAATGTCTCACCCACAATCTCCTCCCTTCAGGCCTTCTAACCAATATCTTGTAAACACCCCACCCCTCCACAATGCGTTCCGCATGTCCCGCCCGTCTTATCCTCCTCGATTTAATCGCCCTAACGGTATCAAGTGAGGGGTACAGTCCGTGAAGCTCATAATGCAATTTTCTTCCTGCCTCTTAGGTCGAAATATCCTAAACACTCTGTTCTCAAAGACCCTCAATCTATGTTCCTCCCTCAAAGTGGGAGACCAAGTTTAACACCCATACAGCACAACTTTTGTATCTTTAGTTTTCTTGATGTGAGATGAGAGGACAAAACATTTTGGACTGAATGATAGCAAGCATTCCCCGAGTCCACACCACACTGCTCAATTACAACTTCACTAGCATAGAATACGACCTGAATGATCCTCCGTTGCACTGAACAGAAAAACAACCCACAGCAGTATTATTTTTGCAGAAGCTGGATCTGCTTTCATTCCATGAGGACCAGCAGACTTTTAATTTCTTCCTCACTGCATGTACAGTGAACTAAACAAGTCAAGTGCGATGGAGACTGGCTATTATATTCGTAATAGACAAAGCACAGGCAGTAAAATGTGCCTTGCGTTAAGATATATGGACATGTTCAGCTGCGAAGGCAAGAAATGCACATACAGAGATGAAAACACAGCAAGAAGATTGTGAGGTGGCTCAGGGTTGCATCCGAAGGCAGGCTTCGAAATGACCGATGCTGAACCTTGCGGTTATCCTCAAAAGAGTCTGCTTATCAAGACATAACCTCACTTACCCTGGCAGGATTGAAATCCCTGCCACTGAACACCTCAGCAGTAACACTAGACTCCATCACGGCAGACACGCCTTGCAACACGAGGAACGTCGGCAACGCAGAGAAGTCTGCGTGGCCTTCATACAGGAATCTCAGGTCACTTGGGTTGGTCACAGTGCTACCAACTGCAATAAAACAAACACATTACTTGTCTGTCACACTGTCACAAACACACGCACATAAGGGCACATTACTCACCTCCCAGTGCATACAGGATCAGGTCATGAGGAGTGTATTGGAACTTTGTCACAACACTCTTCTGGAAAGGAAATCAGGACCTTAAACCATGTTCACAGAATAAGTGTCACCAAGAAGACAAAAGAAGTTCAAGTCTGCACAAAGATTAGCCACCATCAATACTTGGATGGCAGCACCAGCCATTGCCAAAACTAATGTACACCTCATTTAACAAAATACTGGACCTCCAGTGGCGTAAGCCACAACTGAAGTAACGTAAACCACGTACTACAATTATGGCGACGGGCTAAAATCCTGTACACAATAAACAAAATTAATTCTGCTCATTCATACGTCTTATACTACACTCCCTCTATACACCTCCACTGGATGGTGCTTAGACACAGGGGTAACTTGAATAATTACTATCTGAAAGCATATGCAAAAAACTACATCGAGTCATAACTCACGCCATCAGAAGAAAGCCCAGAGTTCGACTTCATCTGCTCCAGAACGGTCATCAGGGTACCAGATGCCTCCTGGATGGACTCCAATTTAACGGCAGCAGACATATCTGTCACCTTGCCCCAGTTCTCACGTACAGCCTCTGGCGTCACCAGCTCATTCATCTGTGCACGCAGCAGGCCGCCCGGTGAACGCACCAGATAACCTGAAGGTTGTCAGACAAGAACGCATCCTGATGGAAAGTTCTGCCGACACTCAGCACGGGAGGTAAACGGTTCTCTGCTTGTCTATCATTACTGCGCTTCATGGCTATTCCAAGCTGTCTCACTGAAATCAGGACCCTTGAAACATGAATCCGGTCATTCTACCGCTGTTGACACATCTACGGAAGTCCACATGCAGATTCTGCGACTTATCTACGATTGTGATTTGCAGTGAAAAAATCATTTCTGCATTTCACTGAAAGAGCAACAACAGACCCAACCTTCATGACCCTAATGAAATGCAGTCCTGTTTTGGACGGCATCACATGACTCAGAACCAGTGGTGTCGTTACAGGCATCGAGCATATTCCGAACAGGGGTGCCACTGACCCTTACATTTTCCTGCCCAGCCAGCAGCAGACTCGATGATGGAGCCAGTCTCCTCACAGGATTTGTGACACAGCCACGCGACGACTGGCGCAATCAGCTCTGGGCGCAGCTGCGCAAAGAAATCTGTGCAACAAACAAGTGACTTATCAGTATCACATTAGTGTTTATAATCATGAGACAATATTAAAAACTGCTGATAACAGATCTCCAAAACATGAACTATTTATTACAACTGATAATATGACAAAAGGGTGAATATACTTCCAAAATGCACTGTTTGCATCATTTTGATGTTCATTTATTGTAAACAGAAGTGACACACTGTCAGGCTTTAGTATCAGCAGCATTAAAAGTTCAGACCCACCAGGTGGCAGGATGTCTTCAGTAAGCCGGGATGCCGCAGTTGGCACAATCACATTGCAGTGGATGTTGTCCTTCCTGCCCTCTATCGCTAACGTATTGTTCAGACCAACCAGCCCCATCTTGGCAGCACTGCAACCATAAAAAAAACATACATGGACTCCTCCCAAGAAATGCATAAAGCGGCCATCGCTCACACCAACTTTCTTATTTGAGAACAACTTTTCAGCCGCACAAATTACACAGTCCTGAAAGGAAGAGCGAACTGGAGAGGATGTAGAAGTGACCCTCGGTTATATAACACACTAACCCAGCATCTGTCTTGAGGAACTGTGGGGGAAAACAGTTTCTACCATTTCTGGCAACCAAAGACAAACTTTTATTTTTATAAATAACCAGAATGTTAAATCAATATTTCATAGGCGGGGGGAGGGGTGTATTGTAATTAATACTTTTAAATCCCAAAGATATTCAAAGCAGAACAGATTAATGTCCAAGATATCACGCACACATTATACAAATGATCAATCCTATGAAAGATAAATATACTGAAGTGTCACTAACACCGACCTGTAGTTTGCCTGCCCAAAGTTCCCATATAGACCAGAATTGGAGGATGTCACAATGACACGTCCATACTTTTGTTTACGGAAGTGAGGCCACGCGGCTCGAGTTGCCTTGAAAGCACCTGTTAGGTGTACGTCCTGAATTAAGCCTGCAACAGTAACAAATGATCATTAAACCTCAACAGCACTAGTAACTAGACAAAAAAGCATGCAAAACCATCCCTGAACTCAAGAAATCTACCATAGTCCCTTTTCTTTTGGCCTCCTATACAATATCAATAACAGTCAAAACAGCTCAGCATAGCAGACAGTATTTGTCAAGGTTTTCCTCAGCCTCTCTAGGCAAATGCCATGGACAGTCTCTTGAAACTGGTCAGAACCACAATGATAATAGACGCTTGTGAATTTTAACTCTTTCAGAATTAGTCTCTGCAGAAAGCAGTTTGTAAGAAGGAAGGAGAAAGAGAAGAGGTGAGAGGACAAACAAGAAACTTACATGCGAATGCAGTAGCAGCCAACAAGCATCATAATGCACTAAACCCACCTTTGTGCCGGATCTCTTCTACAACACTGTCTGCTGCACTGCTACTCTTCCCATCGCCATGGCGACCACCACCAAGGTCATTCACCACAACTGATGCTCCACGCTCCGCAAACAGCAGGGCATATGCTTTACCCAGGCCTGAAACATAAAGTCATGGCTCGTCAGAATTATGAGGAACTGGCACACAAGAAATGATAAGTGGGTGAAACGACACACAGAACTGTTCATTGCAAGAAGTTGTAAGCAAATGCCATGATTAATACGATTATGAGACAATGGAAACAGACAAATGATAAAAGAGAAGGGTATTAACTCACCTCTGCAGTGCACACATCACATGGCATGTGGAGTCTCATCATACTTTAATATTATCATGACAACTTTTATCCATGGAAATGGACACACACAAACTGGTACAATTAAAACTGGAAACATACTGTTGTAGCAGCCCACACCCTTCAATTTCATATTTTTGTCTTAACAAATGAGGGAAAGAACTATATTTTTTTTGTACAATATAGTCATTAATGAAGCTGAAACCGCGAAGACAAGAACGATAACCTAAAATAATTTCGACAAGAATTAAATATTTCCGAAAGAAAGTCTTGCATACTAGAAAAGCGATCAGGCACAAACATTATTTTCGTGTACGATAATCACCTGCACCAGCTCCTGTAACTACAACCACTCGGCCATCGAATCGCAGATCTGTCATGCTTAATAGGGCCCTACAGAAGTCCGAACCTGAAACAAGACGAAGTTACGTGACCAAACACACGGATAAGGTAGTACAAGTGCAAGATTAACCAGTACTTCGTACCTTGTTTACTTTCGTGTGTATAACTGCGAAGTCATCGTCAAGAAATAATGTAACCGTTAAAATTATAATACAACGCACAAATTGCTAAATCTTACTACGTACGATAAATCCGCCGCTGTCTAGTCGTAGACTCCAAGACACAATCCACTACCACGAGATCATCACAGTTTGTGTGCTTGTGTTTTCAGACCTTCGCATCAGATACGGCCAGTCTGCTGTCTGACATAACTGCAAAACCTCTGTACAAGAGATATGTACTGTACTTCAAAACAGGTTACGAAAGTGATCGACGCAATTTCGCTAGTCATTCTTTCCCATATCGATATATTTAGATTAATGCAGTGCTACCAATAGTATCAGTAGATCTAGCGAAAATGTTCGAAAGCAACAAATGGCATTTTACCTGTCTGAATGTAGAGTTCCCAAATTGAGATATTTCCTTGCCCTACTTTCACATTTTATACCTTGTATCATAATATCCCATAGAAACTGTACTTACTGCTTTTATCTTTCTTAACTCATGTTGCAGTTTTCCTGCCTATGTTATTAATACAGAAAAGAAACATGACTAACTCAAAAGCATGAAGTAACAAGGGGAATATGCTTACTGCCTTCATCACCAGAGAGATCGCCTAATAATGGTGTCAATTTATATTACACTACACTGCGCAATATCCCACAACGCTGTCATCTTCACACTCTTTTCCCATGAGCATCTGCTCTACACAAGGAAGTTAAATCAGCAACTAGGATGTCTTACTGAAGAACATTAGGAAAGAGCATGCAAATTGCAACAATGAAAATTAAATGTGATACTGAAAGCTGAATAAAGCTAAAGCAGTGTTAAATGTATTTTTTATAAATTACTATGATATTTTAATGTCCCCAGTCCAAGACTGTGGGATTTCATGTCAGTGACAACTTCAGATCAATTTATAAGATGTCACTAGTAAGATGGGATGTCCTAAAATTCAAGGTCGTGCAGACACATGTTCATGAATTTCTTATCTCATACCATCACACTGACAGTCCCGAGTTTCAGGCACACAAAGTTACAGCATAACAAAAGCATGCGAGTCACAGTAAGAATTGAGGTTCTCACAGTGGCGAGTACGAATATGACTCGTTTTCTGTGTTGTAATGCTACAACCCAGAAGGCAGCCATCTTCATGTGACTCACAATTTATTTAACGATGCTGTCACTAGCTGAGACTATATAATGTCGAGTGAGAGGATGATAGTAAACAGAGAATTGGAAAACATGTGGACAGAAGTGATCATGGCCTAATTTAAGGAACTATCCAAGCATTTTCTGGAGGGACTGAGGAAAACCACAACAAGCCTTCGTCACGATAGCCAGTCTGCAGGCCAAGATCTGAACCCAGGACCTGCCAAACATGTAGCAGGAGTACTAACCATTCAACTATGATGTTTTGTGTGATTCACAAGATACAGACAATTTTATTACACATAATCAACTGGTTACCGTAGTAAACCGACGTTTCGGGAAGAAAATCTGTCCCCATCTTCAGGGTTTGTTCACGAAACGTCGGTTTTACGTGGGCAAGGAACTGAGACAATTGTCTGGATGTCGGATCTCGCGTGGTGGCAGATTTTGAGCAACTTCAATTCTATCTCCGATAATGACAATGACTTCGTGGATTCAAACTTGTTACCCTAAAATATGAAGCCAGCGAATGTGAACATTTGCCAAGTGAACTCTGAAAACCAGAGATGAGCTAAATGTGGAGCGGAGAATTTCCCGAAGCGATGCCTACCGACGCCAGTTCGCGTTCAGTTTCATCAAAATCCGTTCAGCGCTGTTGAGGGCAGCAACCCGGGGCATTCTCCTCCTGAGCCAGCTTTATCCACACAACCTACTTCCCTCGCCGGCCCGCGGTAAATTCGAGTAAAGATTCCTGTTAGTCCCCGGGTCTGGATTAATCGAGCAGGGCGAGTTATTAAGCGAACGACCAACATTCCGTAATTCTTTGGCAGGCCCAGCCCTCGCACAACGCCGAAGGCCAGATCACAAATAGCGGTCAAGGTCAGGGAACCGTCTCCATGGAAACAACCGACAGTCGGAGAGACCCAGAAAACGACTGGCGGTATTTCTCAGGAGCTACAAGAAAGGAATTAGCACGTCTCTCGAGCAACTGACAGTTGCCTACACTTCCACGAAGGATCATCACCGCATTCCCCAGAAGCTGAGGTCCGAACTCGATCGGAATTAAAATCAGACACTGTGTAAGTTCCACGTATTGAGATTAAGCAGATGTAATATGAGAGCGCCCTCACAGCTCGCAACGCCTCCTGTGATAACAGTTTCCTTATGATGTCATCGCCTGTAACGAGATCACGTGTGAGGTCGCACTCATAAAGAGAATGACATCACGCCACCTTCTTCGATATTATACATAAACTTCATGGTCCCAGGGCGCGTGAACTTGATCTTGTCTTGAGACTGAATAAAACTCTTCATATTATTATCTACAAACTGACAATCTTCAGCTATTTCAATCTGCCCGCCAATCCTACGAAATACTACCAACGTCTGAGGAAGCCGATTACCAACTTTACCTCAGGCACTTCCAAGCGTTTTACAACTGCACGACGCACCTTCACATTCTCCCGCCCGCAGTTCACAATCTTCTGTTTCCCGTCTCCTCTCTAACAACGAATGTTTCCTACTGTTTTGTATGGGTGTGAAACCCGGTCTTTCACTTCAAGCGAAAACACAGACTCGGGGTGTCTGAGAAGAGAGCGCTGAGGGTAATATCTGGACCCGAGACGGATGAAGTGACAAGAGCGAGGAGGAAACTGCGTTATAAGGAGATAAGAATTTCGTTCAGAATTTGACTAGCCGACCGACCGAGGGCTGAAGATGGACTCTGCTCCATGCAGCTCGTTCTGGTCAGACTTTTACATCGCCAAGGATGCTGCAATCAATAGGCGTTCGGTGTAACCCAGTTATCGGCAACGTAGTCTGAAATCGGTTGTCAGCTTTACTGCGGGGCGTGGTGGCAACTTAACTTTCACAGAATACATTTTTATACGCCAAGGAACGGGGTCCTGCTCGATGCCTGACAGTCACGAAATTTGCAGGACTCATAAGTTCACTGTCGCTTTCATAAATGCCAGACTTAACCCTCTAAATCCCGAAGCTCGCCTAATTAGACAAAATTGGTTAGTTGTTTGCGTTTTTATAATACAATATAACGTCTTCTAGACTTAAACACGTCATGCAATGAATGGATTATTACCAGGTTTTTTCGATCTACTTGCCTAGAAACTGCACCAGCGTCTGACATGAGATATTTTCTCAACTCTTCTCTTATCTCGCCTCCTGCTCGAGATAAGGAGTGCGTGTTTGGTGGCGTTGTTTCCACGTCATTACTGAAGTGATAGAAAGTTTTTCCAGATTTTTACTAGGAATCCATCGCGTAACAGGCGACTAATATCAAATCATCAGATGTCTCCGGCAAAATGTTTATGTGTGTATAAAACACTCAAAATACTTGGCAAATCAACCCAAATGCATTTTCCGATACCCTTCCGGCACGACAAAGGCGATAATTGAATGTCTGTTCAGTTACGTTATTCTTTGCAACTTCATCAGATACGCGTCGAGACCCGATGCTTCGCCTGAAAGTTAGAAATGGTTCCCGGAAGGCACTCAGGACCCGGAAGATTAAAGTTATTTCCAATAATCACCTTCTTTGCCATACGCACCGACGTCGACCGCAATAAACTTGTAATTAGCGTCCACGATGGCTAAAAGAACGATAGAAAAGAAAGCTTTGTAGTTGAAAGAGATTGGCTCCAACGGCGTTCGGAAAATTCCATTTTATCCAAAATTCGTTTGAAATGCGTTGAAACTCTCGTTGCGTAGGTTCAGGCATGAGTTGAGGTACCAACTTGTTTCTTAGACACCTAAGAACCTCTTTCACGATTGGTGAAATATGACGCGCTGATATACGGTAAGCAAACGATAGTGAAGCGTAACTTTCGCCAGTCGCCATAAATCTGAAGGGAAAAAATTGTCAATCACTCAATAAGTGATATCGTACACAAAGAACACGCACACGAAAATGGGCGTATTTTCTCATTTCAGATGGAGACTGTAGAAAACGCTGGAAGTATATACGGGATTCATACAATCGATTTAAACGCAAAAGAAAAATGTCAACCGGATCAGCTGCACCACCGAAAAATTCTAAGTGGGATTTTTTCAAGAGACTCCAATTCTTAGAACCGGTTTCAACAGAAAGACCTACTGCATCTAATGTTGAGTCAGATTCAGCGGCAAACGCACAGTTTGAGACTCGGACTGAAAACAGCGAAGGTTGTCCAGATGAAGCATCGCAGTCCTCTGTACCACAGCCTCCACGACGAAAAAGACGCAACAACAATCATGATGATATTCTTGATAATCTCGTGCAACAGTTAAGTGCCAACACTGATACAGAAATTGAAGACGAAATTGCTTCATTTGGGAACCACGTAAAGGCTCCACGTTTGAAAATACAAGCTAACATTTTAAGTCACTATGAAGTGATTCAGATGGATATGCGAGGAGCAACATGGGATGTCCAACCCAAGTTCATCTGAGGTATTCTCCTATAAGAACTGCCTCGACCCCCGAACCAACCAACATCACAGAATGAAGACAATTGTCATTACATTTGTGACATAATTAGTAATAATACAATATAAGAAACTTAACCGTAACGTGAGCGACAGTTTTTCTTGTTTGTATGTTTTTTCTATTAAACTCAGTGCGTAACCAAACTGCTTTTGATTCAATCTGAAATAACTCCTGAAACTTTCTTCTTCTAATGATAAATGATTCTTTATTAACAGACAGAAAGACCCTTCTTCGCGTCTGGTTTTGAATATTGAACTCGTAGGTTTTCTTTCTTTCTTTCTTTCTTTCTTTCGCAACAAATAACACAGCAACACATCTTCTTCTTCTTCTTCGAGTAAACTTTTTAGAAGCATTTTTATACTCATTTTTCACAGAATATGTGCACGCGTCTCAACAAAACAAACACTTTGCCGCATGTCTCGGTCGTCACCTCAAAAGTGAGTGGCGGGAAGCTGCGATGAGTCCGTCTCTGTCGCGTGCAGCCAAATTGTACCTTAAGAAGACCCCATAAATATAACTGCAGGTGGTACATATAGTTACCACTGTGCTTCAAAGAGTTAAATGCATCTAAAAATATTTGAGACACGACCTGCAGTTTAACATTCCGTGATAAGAGAACTTTTCCATCACAGTGATCGTGTCGACAGCCATAAAATGCAGACGTCCTCTTCAGGAAATTCTGCCACGAGCTCTCGTACCGGATCCTGCCTGAAGCAAGAAATCGCCGCGTGAACCAATTACTTAGGTCACGGCCAGCGGAAATCAGGCAGAGCCGTGCGTGAGACGACGCAGCTGCGATAATGATAAAACCTCCTCGTGATTATCTTTTTACAATTCAACGGATTACACAGCGTCGAATGAGAGGAAGACAATGAATAATGAATTAGAAAGGATGTGGAAGGAAGCGGTCGTGGCCTAATTTACGGTACCATCCCGGAATTTGCCTGAAGGGGCTGAGATAGCCGGGCTCTGAGCCGAGATTTTAACCCGGGACCTGCCGAACACGAAGCAGGCCTTTAACAGAACCCCGAGGATCAACAGAATCCTCCGTCTGTCCTAGTGCCAAGCCACACGGATCCAGTCCACGTACTCGCAACTTATTTCCATAAAACCAACCTCAATGGTATCCCCCATCTCCTTCTTGATCTTGCAAGTTGTCACTTTGCCAGAAACATCCTTGCTGTAAGTGAGATTTCAGCTTCTCACAGCGGCAAGTAATCTAGTAGAAACTGGCCGACGTTTCAGAGGTGCTTATTACCTACCATCATCAGGGCGATGAGTGCCCAATGATGCAGGAAGTAAGCACCTCTGAAACGTCGGTCAGTTTCTACTGTATTATACGGCGCGACATCCCGGAGAATTTTCGTCTTAATATTGCAACTCTGACACCAGATTCAATCGACCTACGAGTCCAGTCCGTCGAAACCTTTCACTGCATCAGCACAGCTGATTGCGATGATGAAACCATTAATTCATTTTATGCCAAGTACCCAATGTTTCATGCTTTTCAGCACAAAAGCATTCGTCCAAAACGCAAAATGTAGGCGTTTGTGACACTGCATAAATGTCACTGACCAAGTTTCGCGTCGTAGATAATCCAAACACAAGAGAATTATTGAACATACATTAACTTGAAAACATCCAAGTTTCCCAATTAAAATCTGAGGGCCCACAAAATTGAGCCATCGTAGGTTTAGCTTCATGAAATTCTGAGGTCATTATTCAGTCTTTGTATAAATGTATTCAAATACATTAGGACTGTTCTCGTCACGTTATAAGCTCTAGATTTGACTGCGAAAGAAACTATAGAACAGAATGCTTCGCTGGGCTATTCAAGAAATCTGAATCCATAGACTTCTGGAAAAGTATTCTAAACTTCCGTGGTTTGCCCTATTAGATCACAGCGCATGGAGCATTATATTTGTTATTGACGCTGAGAACCAAGCAACGAACAGGCATCGACGCGCGGCTTGGGAACTGGGCGCTGTGGAATGGGGTTCGTACTCGGCAGGTTACTGGTTTGAATCCAAGCCTGTATGCTCTGCTGTTGTACTTAGTTACTGTGTTTTATGCGGAAAGTCTGGATAATAAAGACAGGTGGATGGACTTTCGGACAGGTAGATAGATAGAGATCTGTTCTGCCATAATCTTAAGCTCAGAGGGGGTTCGAAACATTTATTACATGAATAACCATCCCCTCATACATAAAAAGTAAAGATCGAAAGAGGTGTGTTATACATCTAACGCACAGTAAATTTTATTTCAACGACAATTAACATGAAACACCCTGTTTCAGCTCAACCTTCTTTTAAATGGGGGTGGAGTCGCATAGCGTGTGTCACCAAGCAAGCCACCACAGCTGCAGTTTTAGTAAGTTCACTGTGACAAGAAATTCAGGAACGCTAAAATTGTTGAAATAACACGCACGTTGCATTCTGCATTCATGGTCAGTTGCATCGTAACTCAGTAAAGTCCCAAAATTTAAAAAGTTTGCCTGCCGCATTTGAACGTTAAACAGTGAACGAAAGTTCTGACAGCGTACAGAAGTAAAACGCCTGTCGTCATAACCCGTTCTTTTTAAATTCTAAATTACGCATGTCTTTTGAAAATCAGCCTCGAGCACGTGATAAAATAACTCCACCCCACAAAGCATTCTTGTACCCAATCGGTAATAGTCGCCACAAACCTCTAATTAGATCACGTGGCTAATAAAATATGCTCGGTACGGAATGATTTTCTGAATATCGACACTTGTTCTCGAGTCTTAGCTCTGCCTTCTTCTTCTTCTTTTTATCTTTAAGTTTCATTTTCACTTCTCGGCCTCTTAAAGCCGGGTCCACACTGACGCTCACTGCCATAACATAACAGCGGAAGGCGAAAATGTGGACCCAGGTTTGTGCCCGAAATATTCAACACAGTAATGTCAACGAAATTGACCATGTTTCGCACCCATACCACACAACAGGCAAAATTAGTATTTTGTATACTTTAATCTTCAGGTTCTTAGAAATCAGACGGGAAGACAAAATATTTTGAACTGAGAAGTAGCAAGCATTTCCGGAATTTAATCTCCTCCTAACTTCCTCGTGAGCATCATTTTGAATCGTTATTGTTTTTCCCAAGTATTTGAACTTTGTCGCACTTTCAAAGGACTTATTAGCCTCCTTAATGTCTGTCGCGTACATCGCGGCTATTGGGAGGTTTCGGTTGTCGAATGTCAGAACGCAGATCCGTGGAAAATCCACACATGGAACGAGAGGTAAGATCACAATTATTATTGTGTTCCCTCTTGTTTCAGCTCCATCTTTTCCTATTCTCCTTCCCTGTTTCTTCTCCGTACATTTTATTCGTTCGCCGTTATCTGTCTCTGTTTTCCAATGAAACGATTCGAATTCAAAAGAAAAGTTACACAAATAGAAAAGGCATCGCTTACGCCCCACATTTCTGACTACGGTTTACGCCGAGCTCATAAGGAAGTCGGCGTCCGCTGAATTTCCAAGATGATATACAAAGTATATAAGTAACGCCTCCGTCAATCCGGATTGGGGCCTCTTTCAGGCTACTAGCTACGAACTGGGCGTTCGGGCTTCAATTCTTGGCAGGACGGGGGTTTCCTTCCCTTTGCCACAATGTCTGGGGACAACCTAGAATCTAGGTGAAGTTATTATAGGTCCATTAACCTAATTAACCAATCAGAGATTGTAAGAAAAAGTAAATTCTACAGCATCTTCTATGTCACTTTAAATTTACCATGAAACATAAGAGTAAGTTGAAGGATAATATTAAAATGGATTGTAATGAAGTTAAATGTTAAAGAGTGGGTTGAATTTGAATAAGGATAATCTTGTGAAGGCGGTGATGAACCTTTGGATTCAATGAAAGGCGGTGGATTTCTTGAGTGAGTAAGTTGCTATCGGATTCCGATGAAGGACTCTGATCCATGCAAAACAGAAATTAAAAAGTAGGAACAAGAAATAGACACAGCTTATAGCCCTTTTAGTGCAAAAGAATTTGGAATGTAATCGCAATAAACCTTCGTTAGACTCCCGTCTTTTGTTTAGATAGTTCTAGAAGATTTCCGGTTATGTGAAAAATGTGCAGTAGAAGCCCGTACTGACGATGGTTTTGAAGTGGCAGGCTCTAAGCCTCTTTCACAGTCAAAAGTTCTCTCCAGATGACCAATATTCATGGGCTGGTAATCATTATATCATATATTAATTATGAACCGAAAAGTTGAGTCATTATAAAATGGCATCGTTAAAGAATATTAACTTAAAATTCAAAGGAAGGCGACTGTCTTTTGGATATTTTGTCATGCCGTCTGGCATTAATTAATTTCTTTATTTACTGAGACGAGACAACAGATTTCCCGCGAATAAACTTTGTGTTGTTGGACCAAAAATGACCATTTGCTAATTACACGCCATAGTGAATTATGCTTATAGTTAAACACGTGCAAATTAATATACGTCGTCATTACATCCGCTGTACGAACAGGAAGTGGAAGTGTTGACACGCGCGCTATCTGTGTCTGCGAGCTGAAACTAGCTGCGTGCATGGTCTACATCAACATTCTCCTGCCATCTGGCGGACGAGGAACTTCGGGACGTTATTGATTTTTCTGCGCTTGAGGAAGGAAAGGTGGAGGATGACGACTGTGTCCTTGGTTGCAGCGCCGATCAGTGGTCAATCCAGAACGAAAGAAATTTCGTTCTTACCGCCGTGAGAACTTTAGATTCTGCTGGTGTCCTCGAAGAAATGAAACTGTTCTGTCTTGTAACACAATGGACTCGGGCCGGAATAAATGATGTGTTATGTTAACCACGTCCTGGTTAGTGGCGCATTCTGGTGAGGTATTGTCCAGGTTCGAGGCAGTTATAAGACGTGAAGTCTTCTTTCAGGCCCGGCTTACGATCTGTTAAGCTGATTCTGTATTTGATTTTATCTCGGAAACATGAATTGAGTTCCCCCTTTGATTAGAGCTGTATCATTTTCCTGTTACTCTGTATGTGCCTTAACGAAATTCAATTTTGTGTATTTTGTGGTAATATTTTGTGCTTATTCATTAAAATACCTAAAAATACCGTGAATAAATAAACACATCTGTTAACTGAAAGCACGGCATTTGAAGAGGTTGTGAAACCGTTCCCTTCTTCTTTGTAGATTGTTGCCAAGGTGGGTTTGGGTTCGATGAAGGGATTTATGAGACTCTTTTGCTGGGTTCACGGGGTTTAATTAAAGATCGCCTCAGCTGAGGCTTTAGTTATTTATTTTCAGGTGAAAAACAAGTTGACAAACAAGTTACAGAAAAAGACTCCGGACACCTGCAATTTCCCACGATGAGGCGCAGGGGAGGACGGGGAGGGGACCTTGAGACACGATGCACGTGCACTGAAAACAGGGGATCCGGACGTAAGGGCTATAGCGATCTAATCAGCGCTGAACGTGGCAACGCTCAGCTACTTAATAAGTGCGTAGAAAAACTTACGAACTACGACTCGTAATTAAAGGACGGTGCAATCTGTAACGATCTGCTATGCATATTATTCCTGACTCACGGCGAAAGATTTGACCTCGGCAGTTCTGACCTCTGTAGAAGTCTGAGGGTTGTAAATCTGTGGCTTCAAACCGACGCTGCTTGATGCCTCCATCGTCAGGGCGATAAGACGACGTGATGATGGAGGCAGGAGGGACCTCCTACCAGACTTCGCGGCGCTACAACGCAGAAGACGGGCGTCTTCGTACTCCCCGCCGTGAGAACGTATTCTAGCTGAGAAAACATTTTCCTTATGCTCTGCGCGCACTACCAAGGTCAAAGCTTTTCTCGTAACTGGCGACAAATCTCCCACAACATTTTCCGATTTAACGGGCTGTTCTCCATTTAGGTTTCTCCGGTCACGGAGCACGGAACACTACGTCTGTGTGTACGTGCTCCATCACGCTCTAAATTTATTTAATTATTTGACTGTACTTTGTAGAAGCTTCATTAAGTTACATCGCAGTAAATTTTACACGTTATTATTTTGAATATTCGTGTTGCATTGAAGTAACGAAGACGACAGTGCATAATTGTTATGATACTTTGACATTCGGTCACAAATTGTCCGGATTTTTTATAAGCATACATTTATTTTAATTCGTACATCGAATCTAATAAAAGTGACATAGAAGTCTAGTAACGCGAATACACGTCCACCAACACAACACGAGCAAGTCTTTCGCGGATGAATCTTAACTTTAATTACTGCACAAAAACACGCAGTACGCCTCTGACCTTGAAATTGAGACTAACCGTAAATGTACAGAGGTCAGGACAAAAGCAAAATCAAACACGGAAAAAGCTAATTTTGTTCTTAAACGAATTGAAAAGGGAAGTCATCAAGACGCCGCCTGAGATATTTACTGTAACTAAAATGCATTCGTAATTACCGTGGCACAAAGCACGAAACTTTCTCTGAACTCTTTCGAATTTGGATGATTCCGTTGTCGTAATGGAGTTCCAATTTCAACCGCACAAAACAGAAACAAACTCTCAGAGACAGAATCGAAACAGACGCCACGAGGAATTGATAAAGATGAGGCAATGAAATGTATCAAAGGCGACATTTTAAGCCCCTGAAAATATGACGTCAGGTGGACTTAAAACACAGCTCTCAGTCCAGTATCTTTTATACCATTTTACAATTCATAATTTCAGTTAATACTAACAATTTATCTCGTAAATAATGACAGAAGTTTTAGCAACATCAATTTCAAAACAACATTTACACAGAATCAAATACGATGTACTAAGTACTAAGATTTGTGTTCATCCATCGCTCAGCGTTTCAGGAGCTCGCTTTGTTTCTAGGATATTGAACGACAGAGAAACAGCTGTACTGAATACATTGCACCACAATTAGAACACACGAGAATTATGTTTAAAAAAACACGAAGGTTTGCTCCTAATATAATAGTCAATGCTCATCACAATTTGCTATGCGAGTGCGACGTAGGAGACCTTGGTAGCACGAGATGAAAACGAGGTGATGGTGGCGCCTCTTGTGGAACTGGGAGGAGTCTGGAGTAAGGCGCTCGGTTTTATTTACGTGTTTTTGGTAGTCGCCGTGAAGGTATTTTTACATTTAATTTACTCTAAAGAGAAATATTATAAATTGCGTAATTTTAATGTGATTTGTATTGATACTGCTGGAATAAATTGTGTTAACTGGACAAAGTTAAAATTAACATTTTACTGGACGGTAAAGAGGCTAATTGCACTTTCGAAACAAATATATTTTTGTTGAAAAAAACAACATTTCAGACGCTGGCTCTGCTTACATTATCCTGTAACACTAGAAAAACTCACTGGATGCAGCTCGTCTCAATCCCCAGGAAATATCCAAAAACATGCATCAAGTTAACAACAAAACTTCGTGATGATGAATTGTTGAAGGCGTAGCCCCTCTGCTCTGTGTTCTGGACGTCCTGTGCTCAAGAATTGGACTGCGGATGAGCTGTCCTGGTTTTTGTTAGTTCCTCCAGGTACCTGCAAGCGTAGTACCTTCCGATAAATCACAGATTTACGTACATCATTTTCACAGAATGTCAAAATTCAACTTGAGCTAGTGATGACACGAGTTACCTGAAACCTTTTGATGAACATTAAGCCCTCCATTCCACAATTCTTATACGTGACGTTAAGGCAAATGTTAAAAGTATTCTTGTGATAAAAGTTGAGTTAAGTGACTCATGTATAGTTAGAGAAATTATTATAAGAATGAATATTTCAGACATTAAATTTCAGAAACTGGATCCAGGCACTGCTATTACTACAGACACGTGAATAATTTCGGAAAGATTCAGAAAATCTCTTCGGTTAACATTCAACACGTGACATCGCTAACATGAAAATAAATTTAAGGTTGCTAGGTTACAGGTTCAGACTGAAATGGCAGGATTTGTAAGAGGGAACTTCTTGAAAAGCTAAATACTGAATGCATTTGAAGCTGTGAACGAGGGCTTGGTGACCAGGAAATTATTTAAAATTATCAGGTTCATCCTGTTTGGCCAAGGAACGATGCATCCCCATAATTTCTAAATTACCAGATTCACGAATACAACTCTGTGGTCACACAACAGAGGTTTAACAGAAGTTTGTATCATCACACTTCCGTTGCTTGGCCAAAATATCAAAACGTTCTTTCATCATTCCGAGCATTTTTGGTCACCCTGTCAACTTTTTCAATTCTGTAAATTCATGGAAGCAAATAATTGACACTTTTATAAGTGCCACAGAGTGTCACAATTAAGAAACCAAAACAATCCCCCTCGTCTGTGTTTTCTAAAGACCACCCATTAGTCTCATCGTATCCGTCCGCGAGTAATTGTCCAAATTACCCGAACGATATTAATCAAAATCGATGAATCACAACTTCGTAAAATACTGCCCGGACATTTCCATTATAATTTCCATGTCACTTATGTGCATAAGTCGACTCTCCTATTCAAATCCTCACAACCTGGAGAAAATACGACAGACGAACACGTGTCAACAGGCGACGCGAAATAACATTGAAACGTTTAAAGGACAATTAACTTGGGCAAATCACGAATCATAACCGCACACAGACGAAACAGTGCGACCAAAATGGACGGATTTCCAATTTCGGGCGTGCATCGTTCTTTGTTTCACCCGCTCGCCACGTTGAGGCACAGGAAATGAGCGGGACCTGTAACAAACAAACAAACAAAACGACTTCTGTAAGAACGGCTCAACAATCATACATTGGAAGTAAGAACACGAACGCAGAAAACTTACCTGTGCTGTTCGTTGACTCCGTGACTCATCTCTTCTGCTGTGCGCATGCGCAGAGTTCAGTAGCCATTTATGATTGCTCACTGCAGTTGTCCGTTTTGACAAGCGCAACTTCGAAGAGACACGACTGCAAGGCATCCACTTCGGCGAACGAAAACGCGGACTAAAATTTATCGAGCTTTTACGACGTCGCGATAAGATCGGAAATGAAACGAGAACACGAAATTCAGATTTGTCGCGCTGGAATGATGGGTCACTGAATCGAAGAACGAAACGTCGGAAATGAGGACCAAACAACGTCGAACCTCTCTCACTCACCTTTATTCTGTCACTTACCTTTACGCCCGTGCAAGGAGTTCGCCGTCCTGTAAAAAAAACAGCGACACGGATTCGCGGCCCGGAACAACACACGAAACTCCTAATTTGTTCAAACCAAAGCGCGTTATTACGTCGGCGAAGTTTTCGTCGTGTAAAATCCTAACTCCGGCGCGAATTCCGCGATTCTCGCTGACAAACGAAACGCAAAATGTTCGTGTAACTGATCTGCGTTCGATAACGCAGAATTACGCTTTCTTAAGAAAAAACACAATCGATGTCTTTCTCTAACGTCGAATAACCTGTAATTCAGTTCACAGAATAAAACACACAACAAAGCATAATATTTCTCTTCAGAATTCCTGACAATAAATAACCTTACAGATTCAGACAAATCTTTCAGCACTGAAGCGAAAGATTGAAGAACCAAATTTTGGCTTTACTGAATCTTTTTCCTTGCAATGCGATTTGTTCACAGGAAGAGAATGCAAAAGTTCTTTTTGTCTGTCTCTCCTTCTCGCATTGATTTCATTGGTCGTGCCGACCGAACCTGTCAAGTTGTGCACCCTGTGATAAAAAAAAAACACACACAGAAATATCAAACCCTCCTAACTGAACGTCCATTGCCATGGACACAAAAGCTAAGTTCACGCGACCTAACATGGGCACCTATCGGGGAGGGCAGGGAGGACACTTACAAACTATAAAAAAAAGTATAAAGTGCACAGGGTGGCCAACTTGACCTTAACCTAACATGCCCTCAGTCGTGGAGGGCGCCGCGTCAAATACAAGTTGCCTGGCACGGACCGACGTGGTTATCGTTGGCAACCTGGGGCCTGGCTGCTCTGATAAGACCGTGCCTATGCTATGGCGTACAAGATCTGCCGCGAGCGCCCAGCCCATCCTCCAGCGGATGGGTCCTCGTCCACTAGGGGTTCGGCCGACACTGGTTTGGTTTTAACTTTACTGTTTGCGCGTTGCTCCTCTTGCCATGGTCCCTGGTTCGAAGTCTCTCGCTGGCACAACACAACACAACCACAAATACTCAGAGGGCCGCTTCACTCACACACAGACTTTACACTCTTTCGAAACTCTGAGCCAATCTTTACTGAACACTAAACACTTCGAAATCCCTGACTAGTAAATATTCACTTATATTTCCTGGTTTATCGAAAATCATACCGCAATGACCAGAGCCTGCCTGTCTCTAATACACCGCGCGAGATAATTACGAAATTTCGACGTGTCTGTTACTTCGCGATGAATGCGTACGCCATCGAATTCGGCAAGTTATATGATCGTGTAACATGGCCTTTTAGTGTGAGAACATCACAGCCATGAATAAATCAAAATGGTTACGATTGGCTGGGCATTTAGACAGCGTACATAACACGTTGCGTATAAAATATAAGCTGTGGGGGGGGGAGGCTCTTCAATGGACAGACAACCAATTTTAAAAAGATTTGTTGCTGATGTCTGCAAATCTCAATTTAACAATAACAAAACAGTTTTGGTTTTCCGTGCTCCGTCCACCACTGGTTGCATTCATAAGCTCCTCTGATCAAAAACCTCCTCTTTGCTTGGTTTCGTGATTTTATTCAGTTTCACATAGCGAAGACGGCCGTCCGATGTTTCGTCAAAATGAATTATTTAAAGTTTTGATTCCGGGTCCATGGAATCATCTTTTCTAGCGCAGAACAAATTAGAAAACTAAGGCAACGCCTACATAAGTTCATACTCTACAATAACTGAAATTATTCTCGACTCGAAGCATGATGATATAACAACGATGTATCAGTTGAAGGAGTTTCATTTATTTCATTCCTTCCTGTGATTACATCAAGAAGGCCACGCCCAAGAAACTTGAAACCTAGCACAAAACTTTGACACGGAAACACGTGACACGAGCTAAGGGGCCTCGGAGTGGAGGAGAATATTATTGAAACGGAGTTAAGATCCGAATTTAAGTTAAATGGTTCGGACTTGGGGTAGAATTTCGGTTTTTCTGGTGACGAGAATTAACTTCCGTGTTCTTTTGTGGCAGTGAATTTCCCGAAAACGTTGTAATGTATGAAGACGTGGAAGAGAATCGAGAAGTTTGAACAGGGACAGAGAGCCTCAGCGTCGAGATGTAAATTAATTAAGAGCTCTTATTGAAATGTCAGGATAACATAACACCTTATATGGAAGCTGTGTTCAACATTTGCAAACTTCACTGTGGTAATCCTGACCGAAACTTTAGAACAAAACACATTAAATAGAAGGTTCTGTCCAACTACCCATCGCACGTAACATATTTAGCGACATTTTTAATATTATCATACTACTGTTTACAATATTCCTTGGATTTGTTTGTGGGGACGCCTTTGGTCCCATTTATTTACTGTCGTGATTTCGATTGAAGTTCATTCTTAAGCTCTTTCACGAAACGAAATTTAAAATTTGTCTACATTCAAAGAAGCAACGGATGACAGGGGCACACGAGAACGTACAAATCATGAAAAGTTAGTTTTCGCCGGCCATGCACACAGAAGGAAATGATTATTAGGTTTATTAGTGAGTTAGTCATGCAGAAAGAATGATAATTTGTACGATTCGTGTGTGGAGTCTGCCATCAAATAATTTTATATCAATGTTTAATTTACGTGACGTCAGCGGATTTGACAGTTACTGCTCTTACTCAGTCACAATCCAACAACCTTGGCTATAATGGGGAATAATTTGTTGGTGCAGGCGAACATGTTTCAAGTTTTGTACAAATCCTGAATGCAATGAACCGAACTTTTTAAACGCACTGCAGTTTAGACTTCGTAGCCTAAGTAGAACAAACTTCGGGAGATTACGAGGAGATGAACAGTGTTCATGAGACACGCCGCTGGTTTCCTACCCTGGAAAATGAAATAGTGGAAGAATTCCTGACTCTAGGGATAATGGGAATATTTTACGCGAGAGTACAGGAAAAGCTGCAAAGATGTAACAAATCATTTAACGTGTCGACGTAAAGATAAAATGCAACGTAGTTTTAAGGGATGAAATGGTGCAGACATCCTAAGAAATGAATTTCACAAGCAATTAGCTTTTTCATTTAATCACAGGAAGACAATTGTCCGTCATTCTATTGCACGCATCCCAAATCTGGAACATCCCAGGATCAGCAAAATAGTGCCCACGACTTAACTTTGGCACATTAGTGCTCACATCCTTATGCAGCTTCGAAAATAAAGTATAATATAAGATGCGCTGAGAAACTGGATAAAAACACGAAACCTTCTGTTCCAGCTCGGGAATCTATCCGAGAGCCTTCCGGATGCAACAAGCAGTGAGCCGAGCGAGGTCATTTTACGGTAATGTCACATGTAAATAGCTGATTATAAATATGAAAACAAAACTATTTAATATTAGCAATGGCATCTGAGTGCATCGTAACCCTATTTGACGGAAATGTACTCATCAAATTATATGAAACCGAACTGACATAATATTATCACAATAATTATTTAAGTAAGTGCATTTAAAATTATTTTCATGAAACTACGACAATAACTTTACAATGGGACCACTGAATTTTTAGACTAAATCATAAGAATGACAATCAACAATTAATGTCCTACAGTAATTTGATTCCCAAACGTTCGCCAGAATTTTGAAGACAAACTTCTAGAAACTTTGCAAAACTCATTCATTATTAATATGTAATATGATTCAGATCAGCTTGAATATTCATGTCGGCGAAAAAATACAACACTCGGAAAAATCAAGATGTCTACCACTTTCGCAACTAATTAATTATTCATATTCATGTGTAGTCGGTACAGTTCCTATAGGCCATGCGGATTACAAAGCCACTGGTCAGCAGTAATTTTGTGTATGTGCTCAAAAGTCGGCAAACAAATTTAATATTTTGGAAAAGTTCTTCATTTCTGAATGACTTGAATATTTAATATTTCTACATCGCAAAAAGACGCCATAATGGCTACCAACTTCGCACGTAATTTTCCATGTTGGAATGAATATCGTGAATAATGATTTTGCAATTCTTGACCGAGCAACGTGAAATCAAAGTCGAAGTTATTTCAAATCACGAAACTGTTACGACGTTTTTAGCGAACACTTCTTCATTGTTTCACACGACCTGATTTGCACACACCACGAACTACTTTTTATCCAACTATACAAACTAAAGTGAAGTAGCTTTTAGACGTGTCCGAGAACATTTAATTTGTCTCTATTAATACGAAATCACAATTAATTTCACGTAAACTATTTAATACAACTTATGAACACTAGTTGCTTATTCTACAATACCAGATTCGTACGCTGTAGGCCAAGATAGACTGCAGGCAGGCTCACGTCTCACCCTTACGAAGGCTAATGGCTCTCTGATGCTACGCGATTAAAAAAATGAAGAGCGATTTCGCCCGTAAGATGTCACCCCACCTGACATCCTGTGACGGTTCAAGCTAAATCTAACAAATGGACGGCATTTAATGATCAAAATAATAAGTGCAGACGTCACTAAATATATTTAGTACGCCTATTATTTGGGTTTTAAAGTTCGACACACATAAAATTATATAAATTTTAACCTGGGGTAAGTGACGTCAGAGACCAGACAAGCAAATGGCGCGCCGCGGTTCCCACGCTATGTCACTATGTATCCCTCCGCTGTTACTAACCGAGTGCCCAATGTTTCAAGCTTTTCAGCACAAAAGCATTCGTCCAAAACGCAAAATGTAGGCGTTTGTGACACTGCATAAATGCCATTGACCAAGTTTCGGGTCGTAAATAATCCAAACACAAGAGAATTATTGAACATACATTAACTTGAAAACATCCAAGGTTTCCAGTTAAAATCTGAGGGCCCACAAAATTGAGCCATCGTAGGTTTAGCTTCTTGAAATTCTGTAGCCATTATTCAGTCTTTGTATAAATGTATTCAAATACATTAGGACTGTTCTCGTCACGTTATGGGCTCTAGATTTGTCTGCGAAAGAAACTACAGAACAGAATGCTTCTTGACAACGTAATAGTCGCTAGGCTATTCAAGAAATCTGACTTCTGGAAAAGTATTCTAGACTTCCGCGGTTTGCCCTATTAGATCACAGCGCATGGAGCATTATATTTGTTATTGAAGCTGAGAACACAAGCAACGAACACACTAGGACAGTGAAGGCTCTGTCTTGCTGCTGTGGGTAACGTCAGGCAGCGACACGCGGCTTGGGAACTGGGCGCTGTGGAATGGGGTTCGTACTCGGCAGGTTACTGGTTTGAATCCAAGCCTGTATGCTCTGCTGTTGTACTTAGCTACTGTGTTTTATGCGGAAAGTCTGGATAATAAAGGCAGGTGGATGGACTTTCGGACAGGTAGATAGATAGAGATCTGCTTTGCCATAATCTTAAGCTCAGAGGGGGTTCGAAACATTTATTACATGAATAACCATCCCCTCATACATAAAAAGTAAAGATCGAAAGAGGTGTGTTATACATCTAACGCACAGTAAATTTTATTTCAACGACAATTAACATGAAACACCCTGTTTCAACTCAACCTTCTTTTAAATGGGGGTGGAGTCGCATAGCGTGTGTCACCAAGCAAGCCATCACAGCTGCAGTTTTAGTAAGTTCACTGTGACAAGAAATTCAGGAACGCTAAAATTGTTGAAATAACACGCACGTTGCATTCTGCATTCATGGTCAGTTGCATCGTAACTCAGTAAAGTCCCAAAATTTAAAAAGTTTGCCTGCCGCATTTGAACGTTAAACAGTGAACGAAAATTCTGACAGCGTACAGAAGCCTGTCGTCATAACCGGTTCTTTTTAAATTCTAAATTACGCATGTCTTTTGAAAATCAGCCTCGAGCACGTGATAAAATAACTCCACCCCACAAAGCATTCTTGTACCCAATCGGTAATAGTCGCCACAAACCTCTAATTAGATCACGTGGCTAATAAAATATGCTCGGTACGGAATGATTTTCTGGATATGGACACTTGTTCTCGAGTCTTAGCTCTGCCTTCTTCTTCTTCTTTTTATCTTTAAGTTTCATTTTCACTTCTCGGCCTCTTAAAGCCGGGTCCACACTGACGCTCACTGCCATAACATAACAGCGGAAGGCGAAAATGTGGACCCAGGTTTGTGCCCGAAATATTCAACACAGTAATGTCAACGAAATTGACCATGTTTCGCACCCATACCACACAGCAGGCAAAATTAGTATTTTGTATACTTTAATCTTCAGGTTCTTAGAAATCAGACAGGAAGACAAAATATTTTGAACTGAGAAGTAGCAAGCATTTCCGGAATTTAATCTCCTCCTAACTTCCTCGTGAGCATCATTTTGAATCGTTATTGTTTTTCACAAGTATTTGAACTTTGTCACACTTTCAAAGGACTTATTAGCCTCCTTAATGTCTGTCGCGTACATCGCGGCGTCCGCTACGACGTGGCTGGTCGCACACTGCGTCCACTCCCTGAGAGCGACGTAGCTGGTGGGATATTTCGGGTTTTTGATGGGTTGTCTCAGGGATTCTTAATTAGCTAAGCGAATCGGTAGGCATGGACTCGAGTCTCATTTGGTGTCAGGGCCAGTTCATAACCTGCGTGATCGTTGATCTAGAAATGTTGATCCCGCGTCACGCAGTCCAATCCTTAATGCTTTATGATCCACGGCGCTTGAGATGGCTCCCTCGCCCCTTCCGGGTCTCCCACTGAGGCTTTATTCTCATGGCCTTGTTTCCGTCGGTCTCTCGACTCGCAGTTGTTGACATCGCTCGGTTAATCCGTGGCTTCAGAGTCCTGTTCTGTCCTGGTTGTGACGCGAGCCTATGACGTCATTTACTAACCCACGTGGTATTACCACCTGATCGGGACAACGACCTCCCGCTCGCCGATGTAGCAAGCCATCTTTGTCAAGGTAGAACTGACCTTTGTCAAAGTTATTTCTACAGACGCTGACGAAAACTGTCGCTCTGCTGCTGCAGCCATGTTTTCCCGACTCAAGGGGTCGACTTAGGGCGTCTACATGCTGGATAGACTATCCTGGGCGGAAATCGAACTCCGCTAATCTGAGAGACCATCTCATTAACCGGGAGTTGGTGTCTGAGAATTTCTTTAGATAAACCCAAAGACTACAATCACGCAACAATTTTTACCCACTTCTGTCTTCTTCTCTCTCTCTCTCTCTGCGAACTTGGCCACAACGAATTCAGCGGGAGAAGGGCATAAGTGATCGAACCTGAATCCTAAGGTACCACACGCCTCGTAGCCGAAGAGGTAACGTACGAGACTGTGGGGGATGACGTCGGCAGTTCGAGACCCTGCGGATTTTTACAGTAGTATTAAGTTCTAGAAATAAAAGGAGGGCAGAAACGGGTTTGGTTTTGTATGCTTAACCTTCCCGATTTCTGCCCGCTAAAAAATTGGATAGATCGTTCTAAATGGCGTTAAAGTAGAAAGTAACTAAAATTTGAAGTAGACATTGCTGCAGAGCTCGACCGTCGATGTACGACGCACCGTTGGACTTGCCTCAAAAATAAATAAACATCACGTACAAGCAGCTTAAAGTGTCTCGTTTGCGTGCGGTGTGTGGTAGTTGGCTGCCTGTGTTCTGAGTCAAAGTCACACGGTGCGTGATATCTGACTGGCTAACTTCTTCGGTGCTTGCTACTTTCCGCGTTGCCTGACAGCACAAGTCCCTCGGCGATACCGACTACATAAGAATAAAATTAAGAATATATATACGCATGTGTATATAAATATGCATATATATATATATATATTTTTTTTTGAGAGAATAAGAAATTTTGGTAGAATCAAAAAAGAGTAAAAACATAATATAATAAGAAATCACATAAAGTACGTTGCCGTGGCTTTTGTGTGTGCGCGCGAGTGCGGTGCATGCTACTTGGTCGGTCGAGTTCCGAGTCAATGTCCGGCGGTGCGTCGTAGTCAGCAGGTCCCGTTCTGAGGCAAAGTCAGACGGCGCGCGGTAGTTTTCTGTTTTGCTTGGCACCACAAACCCCTCGGCGATACCGACTTGGTAAGAATAAAAAATAACAATATATATGCATACATTCATTTTTATGTACGTATTTATATATATATTTTTTAAATAAGTGTTAGTGCGCTGTCACGGGGAGGCTGCCCGTGCCTCTGGCGACAGATTGCTAGATGACAACTAAAACTGCGTCTCTATCTCAACCACACCCTCCCCTTCCAACTCACGTGACATGTGACGGACGACCTTGAGATCATCACAAGGAAACCCAGACAATGATTACGAGAGAAATGCATCTGGGGCAATGACAGAACATCATTTAGAAGTGGTGGAATGATGACTGTAGGTGCTAAGGAGCTAGTTACTATGAGAAACTGGCAGGGTGCTGGGGCCACCAACCTTGTCGCAAATACTTTGAGTGGACGTGGAGATTCCCCACTAAGTAAAGGAGAGCCACCTAAATGTTTTACCTTGAGGAAACATCTCTCCATGACACCAGCAGCAGCAATCTCAACGTAACAAGTAGAAACAGAACAAAATAAAGAGAGCAATTCTACAAAAACATTTCTTTTGTATCTGACATTACGTCATTAAACAGTTTCACGAGACGCGGTTTTAGTGCACGCTGATTACTGAATTGACGGCAATTTCTGATTGAGGTCACAATGTTTATCAAGATCCCGGGACCCCTTCAACATGATTAATAAAACGTGCAACAAACAAAACTACGTTCTACCTCAATGATTCATACGCAAAGGAATCTTCACTTGCAGACGGCTCGAACACAAACATCCGGCAAAAGAGCTGTACCACTTAAAGTCCTCTCCCTTCCATTTCAGCGCGGATTCTCACAGTAGAAGTAAGTTCTAGAAATAAAAGGAGGGCAGACACGGATTTCGTATTGTATGCATTTCCTTCCTGATTTCTGCCCTCTAAAAAATAACTGAGGGTTTTCCTGGAGTGGGATATGGGAGCCTTAGATGAGAGGAAGGAGGGGGTTATGCAAAAACATATTTATGAGGGAGCAGCCAAGGTGGTCCACCAACACCAAACAGACATCACGTATTCAAAGCACTTGAGTCGAAAAAGAAAGAATCCAACCAAATTCTGGCACACCATCGCTACACCCACGAGGACCCTACACGTAAACAGTTATAAATTTGTTTGAAAAAGCTTTACTAATTAGTACACACCACCTCACATGTCTTCAAACATTCACTTTGAGTCTAAGTGAATATATAAAAATAAGTGTACATGACAATCTAAATACAGCCTTCTAAGCAGGATTTCGGGTTTTCTCACCTGCGAGTCCAAAGACGGAAATCTTGTTGGTTGTAGCACCATGTAGTCCGGCACAACTTTACAAACGCTCCACCATCGCCCTTATGCAAATTTTCATTTGTAAACGTAAAAGTAACGGATTTAAATCGATTGCCTACAGCAGTTTTTGTGACCTCTATGAGTGTTCCTTATCAAAGACTCTGAAATAGGTGAGAGTGCAGTAAACAAGTAGCTTTGGCATTTCCGTTGGTAAAAATGGTGTTGACTTTCAAAACGATAAGATACTTGCAAAAAACACCTTCCTTGTGCTCGGCGTTAAATACATCTTAACTTTTCCAGTCGTTTGCCGGACATGTTCAGTGCTACAATTTAAAAAATGTTATATGTATAACCTACCAGCCCGAACACTAACTTTGCTTAACTTCATCATACTCTGCGGCGCCCGCCAAGACTTTTTTGGGTGCCCGCGTTGTTACGGAAAGAGGTTATACTGAATAATGAAGGCCGTTCAACCACGAACATTATCTAATCAAAGCGCAGATCTCGACTTACTGACGTCCATCTTGACGATTGTTTGCGAGCAGCAACGTCATCCTACAGTCCCAAATTTGAAAAACTGGCCGATGAAATGCTGTGTTAAACATCGCACTTGAGTAATAATAATTGTACTTATAAAAGTACGTATTTTTGATCGCGTGGTTTCTTGTATCATTAAACGTCGTGTTGTTTTGTGTATTATTTGGTGTCCATATCTTGTCTAGAGAAATGAAAATTTGGCTTCGTTAATTGGTAGGTGCCTTCCACGATCTCATAAACTCTCAAATGTGCCCGTAGGCACAAAAAGGTTGGGGACCACTGCTCTGCAATAACTGTTGTACTATCCACATTGTTCACAGCATTTTAATACTAGAAAAAGTCTCTGCTTTGGACTTAATGCATACTTATCAAAGCAATGACCAACCAGCTTTAAGGCACACCCAGACTAGTTTCGTTGGTCTAAAATCATCGTTTTCCCATATAATAGCAGAGTTTTAGAAAATAGAACACCAATCACAATTTCCCATGGTGTGTTTAAAACTGACTTCCAGAGATACTTATGCACTGTGAATATTGTGTAATACAAATGGAAATTAACTTCCTTAAAAATGTGCCACGAATTGGATACAATACATATTACACTTCCAATTTCCCACTGCTTCAAATATTCTCTTCAAAGCTTAAAAGCACTCCACTGAACAAAATGACCTCAAAATTAGTGACTTTCTAAAGCACAAATATTTACCTGTAGCTATGAAGTTTTTGCTTTCATTGTGAACCAACTCCTTGTGGGGATTCATCATTCCCACGAGCGCATTAGGACGAAGACTGCCTTCGAAGACACTGCACCACGCGGTCTGACAGATGGCAAACTATCGGATTACACGGCACTACAACGCAGAAGACGGGCAGTCAGCTTCGTAATTGCTGCACTGAAGTAATCGACCATCAGGTTCCATAAAAGACACGAATATTTCTCAATCTCAGGTGTTCCAATTTTTAAGAAATCCCAGATGATTTTTAGTTACACTCCAAACGCTATTTTACTGTGACTGAATTTAAACTGAATAGTTTCTGTCAACATGCAAAATAATTTTTCCATCATTCTGTATATTGTTTACACTTCCACATGACTGAAACAGTGATTTCAAATAAATGTAATGACAACACAAAATTCCAGTTCAGACAGATGGACTCCACACCATCATACACCATTTTAATCAGGAGGGATGTACGCGATCAACGGAGTTATTTGTGAATGCAGTATACGACAGGACAGAAATTATTGTAACATTCTACATCAACCAGTACTAAAATATCCCTGAAAAATTCTCACATCCAAATTTAACTGTTCTGAACTGCTACGTAGTCGGCCGCTCGGAATATATCCATCTTTCGGTCTGTTTCCACGGTAACTTACAAGCAGACCTATTCCACTGTTGCAGAGTCCATGCACATGGGGGGAGTAGGGGATGGCAAATAGGAGGGGAAAAAGCCTCCTGCAACATTACCATGCGGATGGCTAGTTGTTAGATCTGAGGACGTGTTTAATTCACTAAACACATCCAGACCAGAGCATCAAAATGAGGGATCTTGTGATACTAGCTTAAACAGTGTAGATGAAGTTGGTAAAATTGGGTAATCCCCCAAAAATAGGCCACAATTTATAAAGTGCGCAATGGACAATGACGTTTACTTCCCCGTATTAAAGTGAGAATTTTCTTTCAGAATGACTTTCATGAAAAAGAAAAAATCTCTAAGAAACAAACCCGCAAACCAATGAAGTCAATGTAGGATTTGAGGTTTTCACGGCGGTGAGTAGGAAGACGGCCGTCTTCTGGGTTCTGGTAGAAGTTTACCGACATTTCAGACATCCGTAAACTTCTACCAGACTACGCGGCGCAACAACCCAGAAGACGGCCATCTTCAATAAAGTCAAATTTTTTATTGCCACTTCAAAATTTAAGCCATTTCAAATGACTTACAGGAAACATCGTCCGAACCATCTTTTTTGTCATCTTCATATCAGAAATTCTGTGACTACAGACTTCATTCACATTACACGATTATGAAGGACAACTTGCATTCTCTACGCTCCGATATGAAACGGGTTTCTGCAGTTACATTTTCCTTTAATTTTGCTACAAATGAAGAAACAATAGGACAAAAAATGTAATTGTCACAAAATGGCAACCAGTCACCTGATGTGCAAGAAGATCCACGTCCTGAAATGTCATGTGTGTCAACTTCAGGGTCTAACTCATCCTGTTTGTCCAAGACAGCTGAGGGCAAGCCACAATTTGCCACATCTCAGTAGCAGTCGGAGAAGGCAGCCTCGACTCAGTGGTAAGCTATCGCGCTGAGAATAACCTTTAGAAAGTGCAATAAGAACTCACCAGTTCTGCAGCGGATGCTGAAAACTTTGACCTCCTGACTGAATTCACGCAGTATAACTGTAGAATATGGCATTCTTGCCCGGAAATAGCTCTACTCTGAAGGCAGATGTTTCTTAGATTTCCAGAGAGCAGGGATTTGTTTTGTAACCTCATATTTCAAGTTTCCTTACCAATAAAGGCCACGATGCCTGCCACAGACCACGGCTAATTATGCAGTCACTGAAAACCTCCCCTGGTGCTTCCAAATTTATATATGCTGAATGATGTGTTACAAAATCCTGCTGGAAAACACATCATGTTTTTCGGAGCATCAACTACTGTCGTCTTACACAGCTGCAGTTTTAACGACGTGACGACATTACTGAAACGCCGTCTCCCGCACTATTCGTTTCAGAGACTTTCACAAGTCTAGCGCCGATGTCGTCCAATGACTCTTCTGTCAGCACAGTTCATTTCCTGACTTTTTGTCTAGCAATGATCCTGTCGTTTTCAGCTTAGTAACGAGGCAGAGTCGGAACTCATTGTCCTACAAACGCGGTGAAATTTCTGTAACAACTTTGCACTGAAGACACACAATGTTCAGTACTAGATGTCATTCACGTGTGATGACTCATGGCAGAAGAATGACATGCCACAGCCCTCTGACAAACAGGACATCAATAACATTTGCAGATTCCGGACTCACAGGATGTTCACAGAGGCAGAAGTCATTTTGAAATCAAAACACATAAAACAGATTAAATTTGTTACAACAAATCTTATTATCTTCCCCATAATTTTCAAGACACAAAGCGATGCTTACTGCAAAATAATGGTAATGTTTATAAACATTAAATTAGAAAAAATAGAAAGTCACACATCAGATATTAAAATAAGGTACGCTATAAATAGAATTGAGGTGGGAACTGTGAAAATAATTTCAATATTATGCACTCTCATGCAAAATATAATCAAGACAAAATATCACACTTTCAAATTATTATTTCTACATCCATATAAACCATTTTAACAAAACGTAAGTGAAAGCAGACGAATAAATTAATGATTATCGAAAGAACGAGCACTCGCCACGCACAGTCTTCTCGCCGTTACAAATACGCTTCATCAGCAACTCGTATTTCTTGTAACTTGGATGGTGAAGAATGTCTAACAACTTTGGTGGAAATGCAGACAGCACTGCCCCTACTCCAGTTCCATGTCAAACACTTTACTGTAACGTTTACCGAGATCTTTCACAAACTCATTTTTCAATATCTTCAGGCACCTTAAAAAACAGAATAACAAAAACTGTTATGCATACAAAACACATTTAGTTTTAATTCATCAATTTAAGATGCTGATTTATCGCTGTGCGCTTAATAAGGTCCTAGAAGAGTTGCGACGCCTGCATTAATGGAAGCAACCTGATTACTTGTTATCCTCTTAACTTTATATTAAGCATCCGAAGATAATATTAACCACAAACATCTGATATTGCTGAGAAAAGATGAAACAACCATACAATTGTAGTTCATACCTCATTAATTTGACCAATTAGATGGACATGAACCCACCCATTAACAAAAATTAAAAGCACCTTCACTTACTTCCTGTACTGCGATGAGCTCCTGAATTTTGCGATGTCAAAACTAGGAGCATGTGGCATGTGAACAATGAAACCATTTGGCAGGACAACGAACTCAAACCCTTGAGCTTCAAGTTCCATTATATGGGACACCTTATTCCAGCCAAAGCCAACGAATCGAGTGTCATATTCGGGAATATCTTTCCGTACGACGATGTACGGTTCGAAATCAGGTTCCCACTGAACCTAAACAAACCAGAAAGTAGCACTTCTTTTATTCCCCTTATTAGTGGCTAGGGCTTCTAAAATTTGTATAGGTGGGAAAGAAGCAATGTTTGATAAGAACCTTAACTTCCTGAAATTAAACATCTCTTATCTATACTATTTCAGACACAGAAAAATTAAAGCTAAAATATTCAGTTACCTCAATTATTCTGTTACTTAAAAATATCTGCTATAAAATTTCCGTCTTTTACTTGCACTCAGCCTTCAGACGTTACATTTAAATTCTCGAACCGGTACCATTTTGCCAATAATCTTGATCTCCCACAGGTTCTGGGGTTCATATCAACAGTTCAGAGAAACATCTCACCCTGATGATGGAGGCAGCAAGGACCTCTGAAACGTCGATAAACTTCTACCAGACTACACGGCGCAACAACCCAGAAGACGGCCGTCTTCAGACTCACCGCCGTGAAAACCTCAGATCCTACGTTAGCAAAAACTTTCTGAACAGGAACAAGAACACATTACCTTGTATGGCGTTGTGGCCGTCCTCCATTTACCATAGTTAGTAGGGGCATGACCCTTAGTCCACACGTGGTAGCGAAATGTGAAAAGTGTTCCCATGTCCAACATATTTAGAAGTTCTGCTTTACTTTTAGGAAAAATTATGCGGTAACGTTGCGTCTCAAATGCTGGAACCACTAATGCCTGCAAATATTAAAGGTAATAAACAGGAATATTATCATGAAAGTTAGTACCAACGTTGCTTTCAGGAAAGAAGGCATCAAAGTCCAAATTGCATTAGTACAAGATGACCAACACTGGCATCTTCACTACCTTCAAAATCTCATGTGGAACGCATAATATTTCCAAAGGTATCCTTTCACCACATCTGATGGATATGGTGAAAGGAAATTTGATCAAAAACAGGAAAAGAACCAACAAGTGGTTACAGCATCAGGCCAGTCAGGAGTCAAATGACGTGGGTTTGAATCCTGAGCAGGGGATACAATTTTAATTTGTACAAATGAACATACATGACGATGACGTTACAATGACTATAATATATGTACATTACTTAGAAATGTCACAACGTATTAATAAAAAATTCTGTCGTTATCCAAAACTATAGTTCGGGAAAAGCACGATCTTACTGGCTGAAAGACACGAGACACCTACAGGGTATTCTTTGATTTTGCTGGAGAGTAAAGAATGCCTAAGACATACAACTACAAAATTATACACAAAATTCATATTAAGTGGTGAAAGGACCAGCACTCAAAAACGGCAGGAAAATCAACTCCACTTATAATTACTCTCATATAACAAAACATAATCACCTACTTAAATGCTCTACAATCCTAAAATATAATATTTATTCCATAAAGATTGCAATCTCACTTTTAAGTTAATTCTTTAGGTTTACAACACACGACAGACACGAGTTTTTAAAATCTAACTTAAATGTTGCATCCTCTTGCGTGGCATATAAAATGATCCCGAACACAATTTTGTAAGCCAAAATGCACTGCTGCCACATTTATTATTCTGTAACCAAAGTTGCACAACTCTCGCTAATTTGATTAATAAAAAAACTACGTGAATTACTGCTGTCTCTCTGACTGTATAATACCTTACTGTGTTCTTTCAATGTTGGGTACACAATGAAAACTTACAGGATTGATCACGTCTGTCCATTTGTCAACTCAAGAACTGATGGGTAGATTTATATGAACATTTATTACATCCAAGATTTATTTAACAACACTCTCAGCAGCTCTAGTGCCAAATGTAAGTAAATCTGCCCCACTCTACGCCACGCAGGCGCTTGGGGGAGATGAGTATGGCTCCTACTCCTTCTTAACCTCAGCAGTAGACAGGGGAGAGTGGTCAGCATCACGCCCCATGCTTTAACCCCATGAAAGGACCCCAGTACCCACTGGAAAGAAGGTTGGGTGGGCCCCAGACGTGGAGGCCAGTAGAAAAAATCCTCTGCCCCCAACAGGGATCAAAACAGTCATCCAGTTAGTAGCAAGGCACTGACTGAGCTACCCTGGCTCACGAAATGTCAGGTAGGACCTGAAAAGACGTGGTTATGACCTAATTTAAGGTAATATCCCAGCATTTGCCTTGAAGGGACTATGGAAATTCAGACACAAAAAAAAATTAATCAGACAGACTTGTTTTGTCATAAAAAATATGAACCTTAAAGAATCTTAAAAACTTAAAAGAAAAATACAGTAGATCTGAAATTCTCTCTATCCACCAAAAATCAGTAACCAAAAAATGGCAACTGGTGAAAATTTAAACCCCAGTGCACGCGTCTTGCCACTTCAGACAGTTAAATAGACTACTGACACGAGGCATATTTATTTCGGACATTTTGGATGGTAAACCTCAGAGGAGACCTGTAACAAGTGTTAAAGTAAGAGAACTTGTTGGACGGCGATGTACCCACAGACTGCTCGTAGAACACGATAACAAATGCATTTCAGTAGCCAGACACAGAATACAGTACCTTTCTTGAGGCATCCAAATTGAGAATCTGTATGGACTTCTTGAGATATGAATACAGACCATACATTGGGAGGAAGTCAATATCAGTAAGGAAGACATACGGTGTGTTCACTTGCTGTAGACCCACGTTTCGGAGAAAATTCACAGGGTAAAAGCTCTGAAAAATAAACTTCACCTGAAAGATGCTGCTGTACTATTCTCACGTTTAATGAGACAAGGACCTTGAAAAGTTCATGACATTTCAAACAAATCACTAACAAGACTGGCATAAAATTCCACTTACGCCCTCTTTGTAAACCACGTGGTAGCCAATATTCTTTCTGCCGCCCAGGACTTCAGAGCCTAAGGCATAGCTGAGAAACTGCTGGGCTTCTGCATCTGACATATACAGAGTAAGGCTTATTGGTCCTGAAACGTGTTTGAGTGACAAAACAAGTAAAATCTGTGATACACAAGTGACAATTTCATGTTTGTCAACCCACAAATGAAAACTTCAAAGTCATCACACTTAATGAGGAAAACAGGAATGCATTACTACCAAACAGAGAGTGTGTCCATCATAGGACAGGCAATGGTCCACGGTGTTTGGGCATACGTAAACTAAGCAAACTTCTTAAAATAAGGTTTTACTATTACTTCATTCTTACTGCCCTCCAGAATCACATATCGAAATTCAAAACTACTCCGATGGTTTTACTAGTCTCTGTAACCGAGGACAAATCTGCAAGAATTAAAAAGACAAATTTTTACAAGATGTGTTACAACAAAATGTTCATACACATTCAAAAATTAAAATTTTTGTATAAAAATTACCTTCCCAATGTTTGCAAAGTGCCTCGACCATCTGTAACCTATCCATGGACAGCTGCGCAACCAGCGTGACATCATACCCATCGGCTGATGGCTCATACTCATAATCCAGAAAGTAGAGATGCGTTCGCAGACTGTTGACGTGAGCACGACGGAATTCGTAGCACGGGTCCTCTTCATTTAACTGCAACACATCATTTTATTGAGACTGAAGTAACAGTCAGGCTTTCCTTCAAGTCTCCGAGAATCACAGATTAAACCACTTGAAACATAAATTACTGATTTAAACACTGAACAAAATCTTCACTGAGTAAAGGAAAAATGAGTATAGAAATGAAACAATGAATCGTGCAGAACCTTTGCGGCCATAAAGCAAATGAGTGGTATGAAAACTCTGGACAGGATCTTCATTTATGTGCAGAGGAGCTTCCATGGAGTTAGAACTTTCAGAACCAAAAATGTGAACAGCTGCAAAATAAAATAAATGACTTTGAAACAAAGCATAAGTACAAATAAATTTAAGAAGGGCTACCAACCTACAAGAGACTTGGTAAATAAAGATGAGAATCATGACCTGTCTACAGATTCCCAGAAGAATTACTTTTGCCAGCCACGGAATGAAAATGGGATTAATGATCGAATAAATACATACAGCCGAACCATTAATATCTAAGCCTAGCTCTTCTGAAGCTGAGGTTCCCACTGGAAGTTGAACAAACATAAATCACCAGATATTCATCAAATTCCAGCAGAATGGATCCTAGCTGGAGATAAAGCGTAATATTCTGAGATCCTTGAACTTATTACTTCTGCTTCTGATAAGGGACAATTTCCAGATAATTTACTTCACCTATTTAAAAGGGTGATAAGCATAATTACAACAATTATCGAGGAATATCGCTGTTATCAACAACATACACAATTTTACTATATGTACGAACATTAAATTACAGGGTATCAACGGGCACTGGAAGAGAAAATGGCAGTGTGACAGAAGGCAGCTACAGTATGTCACAGAATGATGAAGATTAGAATTTGTTACACTTCATAAACAAAACAAATGACATAACTTGAGACACGTGCAGAAACACTTCAAGTTCACGCACGTCCAATGTGAGTGCCATGAGCAACGCAACAAATCTCTAGGCGCAACTGAGGCTCTGCTCTGACGTGATCCGCCATTTGCCGGTGGCTGGCCAAATCTGGCAGATGCAGCCTTTCATCGGAAAGTTTGTCTTACCAGCATCCGACATAACCAACTCCATAAAATGGGGTTTCTCCCAAAACTCTGGACTGTAGTCACAACTATTGAAATACAAAAAGAAATGTGATTTTACTTCTTTCACGTAGGTCAAAATGTAAACCTATGAAGGGTGAGGAGGATGGACCAAGTCGCATAATGAGGAGCACCATAATTTATATTCTTCGTAAGACATTAGGATGATGAAAGAGGCAGGGCATGTGACGAAGAAAAGTTCGCACAAAAGGTTGAAGGGAATAGACCGCTCATTAGACACAGGCATGTAATATCAAATGTTTCTAGGGGGCTGTTATCTGATCCATCTGGGACCAGTGGTAGGCTCTTGTGAAAACAATTTTGAACCTCTGGATGACATAAAAAACTGAGAATTTCTTAAGGACTCCGCCCCATTGCATTCATTTGTATACAAACATTCTGTAGAGGTAATTATAAGAGCAAAATGCTTGTTTACATAATTAATTACTTTCAGGTTGGCTTTTAATTTGAAGTGAGACTATGGATCACACAACACATTCACCACGCCAAGCACAATTCCTCCGTGTTTATATGAGATATATGTAGCACTAAAGAGGGAAGTTAAGACCAGTGCCACCAACTCTCACGAGCAAAGTCCCTAGCTCAGGCAGCGTCTACAAAAAAAGGCTCGTCGTCCTCATCACTCACCTTGCTAAGCTCTCTTTCCTTCAATGACACCTTCGTATTATTACACCCAAATAATTCTCTCCTCAACAAATTTCCATCATATTCCAGGAACGTCAGATATAAGTTGCGAAAGAATTCCACGTGTTTGTTTTTCACTTTCAGTTTCTTTGGAGAATTCCAATGTATAACCTGAAAAGTTTCACAATATTATTATTTTACACAGTAAAGTTTATGAACGATTTAACGTAATGCGCACACTTCCGTTTCACTATCCTACGCCGATATGTAACATCAGTTGCATTAGTATAGGCCTCGTCACCACATATTTTGGAATTCAGCACTTTACCTGCTGCCTGGATATTTTTAACACGATTCTGCCAACCCAAAAGTAATTTGATAAAGAATAAGACTAGTAATCTCAAAAATATATGCACATGCAGAAAAATTACTTTCATCAAGTACTAAACGGAATTAATGGCATGCGTACGGTTAATCCACTAGTACCTGAGCCCAGTTCTGATTAGACTGAAACTGCTACTCTGAAACGTGACGGTGTCTCAACTTCGAAGAAAGCAACCCAGTAATAATCACAGCTTTAATTTCGTGTTCAGACATGAAAGTGAGCATTTCTTACTCTGTGGTCAGCCATTATCAATCAGAGCCTCCGCAAAGAAACTTTACTGAAGAAACAATTACTTCTGGACACTGACAAAGAGAAAAAAGTTTCGAAGGTGAATGACTACCATCACAATCACAAAAACAGGAGAGCAACAGCTACAGTAAGAGCTTGTGGAACGTAGTGAGGCGACGCACGTACGAAATCCACCGTTTCTCCACGTTATTTTGGGCAGGAGTTGTCGAGTGCCCGTTGTCAACAGTATTTTACAAAACTCTTCTTCTCCACTCCGATTTCAGACCCGGATAAACATTTACCTTGAGATCTGTGACTTCGGTGTAACAGAGTTCACTCCGAGTGTTGTCACTCAGTTGGACGTTCCACTGACAGGGCAAGTTGTACACGAGATATGGGTGTTGCTTGATGATGGCATTGAAGATGTCCTGGTCGGCCAGGCTGGTCGCAAGCATGGTGATGAGGTCCTTCTCGGCGATGAGACGCCACAGCTGACCCCATCCCAATTCGCGCAGCCTCTGCAGCTGAAGAAGAATTACCCCCGTGTTGTACCTTAAACAAACACAGGAAACATTCTAACAGCACATCAATTAACAAACTAAATAATCACACATTCATAAAATGGCACATTTTCATTTTTCTCAACTTTAACTTTACTCATTTGTGCACGTAACAATAGCAAATAAAATACTAACCCCCTCCCTAGAGCAGGCCATGGTCGATGTTTCTTCCACAGTTTTCCCAAGTACCAGTCACTCTGGTTTTCAACAAGACCGATTGCCTAAGAAAATTGGAACATAAAAATCAAACTCCCAGATTTTTTACATCAAAAAATGTTGTAAACATCTTTATTCTCAATCTGTAACTCCAACATGATAATCAAAATACCTGTGATGGGGCGGGAGTTGTATGTTCTGATAACATTAAGAAAGGTGTTACAAATCTAGTAATAATGAACATTAAGGGGAAAAAAGGACCATACCTGTTTAGGACCTAACTTTGAGAAGATACTCCACAATTCCGCTATATCTGTGGCAAACGTGACATCCGTGTCCAGCACAATGGCTTTCCGAAGTGTGTCCGGCAACACTTTAGGAAGCGTAAGTTTCATCAGTCCATAAACACCAGAGTAGTGCTTGTTGGGAATCCACGACACGTCCGGCACTACGTTGTCTGCCAGATAGAAACTTACTTCCGCTGAAATGTCAATATTAAAAAAACATAAAATTCTGTATCTGTTCTTTCTTACTTCAATCGTGGCACAAACAAACAGACACTCTCTTCTTAGGGAGCTGCCTCTCGGGCTACACGTGACATTTAAGAAACAGCAGCTGGCTGCATTACCCACATCCTCTGATGTTTCGAGGATCCGCGTGTGGATTAAATAATACAACCTCACTTCTTTCAGCAGAAATAATTAAGGTTATATTAACAACTACGCCGATTATTTTAGAGTGACAGCTGCACTTCATGCTGTGGAAACTGTACTTCTGAAACCTAGTGAAAAATTTATTGTACAAATTGTTTAACAATTTTTATAGAAGTTGTCGCAAAATTACATTATTGCCAACAAAGCAGCCTTAAAGGCAGATGCTGTTCCAGTGGAACACAGACGAGCCTCTGAAAAGTTTCCTTCTCTGCCGATGGAAAGAATCACTCGGTTAACGGCAGACTTTACGTGCGTTATGTGCTTCGAGTATCTCAAGTGCAATTCCACGTGAAAAGAGAAAAAATGCAATTAGGAACTGCAGATCATTCAGCGGTCCACCCGATGAAAGGTTAAATGGTGAGCAAAACTTTATTTACACAAAGGGAAACGGGTGTGAGGATGAAATAAAATTTTTTGGAAAATTATGAACTGAATTAATGTATTCAGAATCATGCTCAAATACAAATAAACCGCATATTGTCCTACCAGCAAGTTCGCGTCTTTTCATTCGTGAGCAAAGTTGTAAAGACAATTTATACACAGCCCATATTTCCACGGGCAAGTCTGCTCAGACGTGCAAGTGGCACTTGAAATCATACCTTGTGGCACGCTCCAAGTGTAAAACAGTGTTTGGAGGATGACTTGAGCAACAGAGTCAGCAATGAGATGAAAGTGAAGCGGGTTCTTGCTATAAAAAAGTATCGATTTGATAAGCGTGACGACGGAGCGGCTTGAATTGTAACCGGCGCACACGATCGCTACATGCACCACTTCACACTTTGGCACATCCGCTTCCTGAAAAATAAATACAATATAACTTTTATTTTGGTTCAGTCTTCAATAAGAATACTACACTTCTAAATCTGTCCCATCATCGACTTCCTATTTATTTTTATGTGTGGAGTCTTCTGAACTGAGTACATGTCCATCGGGTGATAAGTTATTGTAGTTTGCAACCTAACCTAACCCACATTCTTAGATGTGTTGTGCCAAGTTTACCAACATTACAGAGGTCCTCGCTGCCTCCGCCACCACACGCAAGAAACTTTTATGTCAGTCAGTGTGGTATTTGTGATGAAGAAAGTGGCAAAGAGACACGTTCCTCTCCGAGCTCATCGCTTTCACCGACACTACCATGTATCACCTGGGTGATGAGCGATGGGACCCTAGAAACCGCAGTTCCGCTGCCCCCACGTAGATGAACTTAGAGACAATTACTACTAGCTCACCACATTAGGGCAATGCCCTGAATGGTCATGAGTAGGCTGTAAGAAGTTCTGTGTTGGTGTATTATTGCTGGTTCGCATAGCTGCAACTAGGTGACTCTGAGAGATGCTGAGTTGCCGACGTAAGAGCTGGTTCTGTTCTTCCATCTCGCGCACCCTCCCTGCCAGCCGTGCCTCCCGGCCTGTGAAACCCAGCATGTTGTTTCCATCCGCTGCAGGCAGCGAAACATTACAGTTGCAAATCCACCCTCAAAAATTAAATCAAAACACAGTCAACTACTACATAACGCAGCCAGTAACTGCATACTCACCATGACGATCTACTAGTGTGTAATAGAGCAATGCAGAAGCAATAACTGCTCCAAGAACAAAACTGCTCACCCAATGTCTCGCCACAGGGCATGGCAAAGCATGACGCTGTCTCCTACGAGCAATCCTGATTACTTTATTGTACTGTAACGGATGGCTGCTATTCTGTCAACTGAATACGAGTCACTTCTAGTTAAATGAGACGGGACCAAGAGCAAATGCTTCTTGCGTTGAGGTTAAGTTTTGTTACAGGTTATGTTATACAGCAGATATAGGCCTAAAGCTCAGTAACTGTTACCTTGAACAATAACATTAATATCACAAAACTTCGAGTTTTATTACTATATATTTTCTCTCACAGAGCATTTATGACATGATATTGCATTGCACTAAACAGCTCATTTATGTAACTCTGAAATTAACAACCGAAGGGCGGATCACAACGTAGAGCGAAGCAACAAGGTTCATATTTATTCAATCAGAATAAAACACTATCACAGCAAATTATCGATGGAATATATCACGATATTATTGTCGTAAGTACTTTAACAGACATAACAAAATACATGTTACAAATATCAAACCAGTGCTGGCCGCATTCCATTCACCACAGCCCAAGCAGCTGACACCTCTATTTGTGACGACGGGGAATAACTGCAAAATCGTTGGATTTCAGGTTTTAACAGCGGTTGGTGCGAAGATGTGTATGTTGGTTTCCAGTGCTTTGTAGTATGGTAGAAGTTTACCAATGTTTAAGAGGTCCTTGCGGCAGTGCACGGATTCTAACAAAGCGTGCTTTAACAATATGAAAACTGCTTCTGTGCAAATGTGTGGTAGAACGTTTGTTGGAAAAAAGAAAACTCATCATGATTTGTAAGCTCGGTCATTCAATGCGTATGCTTAAAATAGTTTATATGAACAAGGAGCGCAAATGTTCCTTACAAGAACAAAAAAAAATTAGAAATATTATCTTGAATTCGCCGCTGCTTGTTTAAGAGGCAAATAACTCCTACTTTATAAGAAGCTTTCTCACGAGCGTTGTCACATTTGTGGGAGGCCGTTCGCAGACCCCCCCCTCCGCAAAACTATAACAGGCGCTCAAGGGTCCGTTATCCATCATTTGAATTTATAGACAATCTTCTACTGAAACTTCTTCAGTTACCCTAACGCGTCTGAAAAGCGAGAATAAAAACAGAGGCTGAAAGGCAGGAAATGTCAGAATGACGCATTAATCACCAAATATGTTTACGATGTGAAATGTGTACACAATTGAAGGCGAGACCTAGGCATAAAAGTGTGGATAATATTAAAATGGAGGAAACAGTGAGTTTGTGAACTGGATTAACTAAGCACGGCAAAAACCCTTGTCCAATTTGGCAATAATAATTTCCCATGAAACTCGGGGCTGGTACTGCAACATCCTTTTTGATTTGAGCAGTCTAATTGTATTTGGCGAGTAGTTAACTTTGCAACCTTCTCCAGCCTCCTAATTCATCCCTCTTAGGTCCAAATATTCCCCTCACTATCCTGTTCTCAAACGCCCTTCCTTCGTGTCAAGAGACCAAATTTCACGCCCATACAAAACCACAGTCAAAGGTTCCCCCCCCCCTTTTTAGACATGAGACGAAAAGACGAAAGTTCTGAACTGAATTTAATTTGCTCATGAATCGAGATACCAATTTTGTTCGGTGTTTACTTCTAGACCAACCGCCTCACTAGCATCAATTTGAGCTTCTGTGGTTTTGCGTTATTCCCCTATAGATTTTAGAATTTTTCTACCTGCGCTGAATAAAATAAAATTATGTATAACGTACTATTACCTAGGGCGGGGGGGGGGGGAAATAGTACATCGGGTGTCTGCAGGTTGCTGCGCTCTGGTGGCAGTCGCGTAAACTCTATTCGTGCGAGTTGAGCCGGGAGGGTGTGGGGGGTGGGGGGGTTGTTGCTGAACGCAGTGCCAGGGCTGTGACAGACGGGGTTGGTTTGTTGTTGGTGCAACTCGGTCTTCTGTAGACATGCGTATTATTTTTACCAAACTTCGTATATGTGAAAAATGTCCCCCCCATAAAATACGTCTATAAATGACGGAAGATACCGGTGATTAATACGGAAATTTGACGAAGAAACCTGATTATTTTGCGAATTTAGAACGGTATCAGTTATGTGTGTGCATGCAACTCACTTACTTGCCGCTGTGGCACGCGCGTAAGTGATTCAAGTGATTGTGGTGGCAAGATGACGACGTGCCGTTCGTTTCGGAGTCCTCAAAGCGGGGTAATAATATCGCATGTCGGTGTGCGACGTTCTGCCAGATAAAATTAACCTTATTTTAAGACCCGATTTCACTGCACTAAAGTTTCGATTCAAACAACATTTCTTACGTGAAAAGTATTTCAGCGAGTTGGTTCCTGAATAAAGGCCTCATATCTACGTGTGACGAACACGTAAGTGAACTTGTAGCCGTCAGCAGTGCAGTTTACTTACGTTGATGTGTGTTTGAAAGGCAAGCTGTGAGAAACAATTATCACACAATCAGAGCAACGCCATCTAATTCTACGCTTACACGCCTTAAAGCAGAAATATGGAATCTGTTGAGGTGACTGGGATACTGTGCAAGATCATCAGTAGACATCGATGACTTTGGCAAATTATCTTGAACATACAAGTTGACTGTTTTCTTGTAGACACCGTAAGTTAACAATTTCATTATTTTCCGGGATGAAATTCGTGCAAGTTTATAAAGTGAGTTGTAGTTAAGAGTCAGGAGTGCTTAAAGCCCTCTTCCAGAGAAGGGTTTTTGCTTCGGAGATACATTCATTCCTCGAGCTTTATTGGAACACGAGGTGATGGTTGCGATGTGCAAAGTGTAGATTCCAAACTCTTTTCTTGAAATGAAAGGAAAGTAGGACGGAACTGATCGATGTCGTCATGACTTGATGCAGAGCTCAACTCGTCACTGCAGAGATTCTCTCCAGAAGCCACGACAGGTGAGTGAGTCTTGTACGTATCTTGTGGACGCCCCTTTCTTCAGAATACAACTAAACCTATCGCATGTTACGGAGATCAAACGCGTATCTACAGGAATTTTGACATATTTTAAACATAGACTTCACTGCTCTGTTCGCGGCACTGAAACAGTGGAAAAGACTGCATCCTCCTAAGAATCACTTTCGATAACGAACGAAGACCAAAATAGGTTACGGCGATTGTGAGTCAAAAGTGAACTGCACGCTTTCTGCGAACAACGCGTTGTAGATCCATGAATACAGAGGAAAACAACAATTTGATTGTGGGTTAAAATAATCCGCGTTCCAGCAGAGTTACTCTCCGATTATGTACAGCGCACACGTGACGTGGCACCCGGAACGATTTCTTATTGCGAAATAAATAAAATTCATGCAGGGCACCGATGGACGAGTCGAATGCACTCGGAAAAGATTGCACCCTGGGGTTCTAAATGGTTCTACCCGTTCCCAACAGTTTTCATTCGTCATTAAATAAAAGAAACTTCAAAATGCATTTGTATCTGATCTGCTGTTTCGTTTGCTTATTGAGTGGGACAAAATGGTTTGAAGAGAGCTTTCTCCGTATAAAACTACTTAATACCTGCGATGTATGCAACATTTCTCGAAATCTATTAAACCTGTTCGTGAAACGGAACCTTCTTTTGTTAGTCGAACTGCAGGATCTGAGGTTTTCGCGCCGGTGGGTCCGAAGATGGCGGTCTGCTTCAGAAATCGTATGTTTTCAGTAGATATCATACGTAATACGAATAAGGTGGTCGAGGTGAAATGAGTTTGGCGACTGAAAATTCTGATATCTTACGTATTAATATTATTGTAATCGGTAGTAATTTTCTGTTCGGAAAAAAAAGAACTTGTTGAACACAGGCTTTGTCAACGTCACGTATTCGCACGGGCGCCATATTTTTAAGATGTTACAGAAATTATAGGCACTGACGTTTCGCAGTACCAAATTTCAAGCGCCCAGCCTCCGTGGTTCATTAGTTCTCACGTTGGTCCTCGGCCAGAACTCGGAACTTTGATGGTGTTGAATGTATTTAATTGGCTCAGAATACAATCTTGTTAATTCGTTAATGGTCGTTCGGTTCCACACAAGCGCGATATTCTGACGAGCTGAGTGACAATCAGCTTCTCTTGTATGACACGTACCTCCAAAACTTTTTTATAATGTTTCTACGAATTATTAATTACTTTTACAAAATTAATATCTGACTTCAAGAAAGGCCTATCTGCTTTTAATATCGTTTACCGGCAAAAAGCCAGCGCGCGTATTTTAAAGAGACAGGAATTCATTTGCTTCTGCAACGGAAACGCGAATCCGATGGTTTAGACATTGAACTTGTCCAGCGTTGCAGATTTCTTCTTTAGTTTGAACAGGAGCATTGGAACACACGCGCGCCTCCATTCTAGGATCTGCTGCTTCATTATTTGTTGGTACACATACCAAGTGCATACCCCACGAACCAAAGAGACGCATGAGAGACCGAAACGAAGTCCAATGTGTGTGGTACGTTAGAAGCTGTGTCTCATGCAAGACACGAGTTTCCGTTTAACGTATCAAAACCGAGAGAGAGGGGATTGTGCGCAGAACCCTAGTTGCCTTGCGTAAGTTCCGCGAAATGGTGATCCGCACATTTGTTGCCTTTCTGGATTTTAAAGACGTTCAAATTCTGTTGTTTTCTCCGGCTGAGAAACGAAATCAGTGCCGTCTGTAACGCCGACTGTAGCTGTTGAGATGAGCTCACAATTGTTTCGGCGCAGTGCAGGATGGAATAATTTTTACGCGAAACTTGATGACAGGAATCGACTGGCCGGCCAGTAACACGGCAATGTTAGTTACAGAAATATGGACGGAGCTGAAGACAAATCACAGACCAACTTGAAAACCTAGAGAAAACGTCAGAGGAAATAACGCCGTGGCACATTAAAGGATACAAAAGTCCAGTTCAGACTAAACACTCTAATGAAAAAATGTTTAAGCATCCACGAACATAACGGGACAGAGGATTTCGTACTTGACAATAACTGGACTTCGTAAAGAAGTGACGAAGTTGCGAAGAAGTACGAAACACAAGAACAAAAAGAACTGGTGACAGGAACCTTCATGCCTCATGCCCGTACGAATGCCTCTTCTGTAAATTGAGCGCACACCAGACGTCTTTTAAGTTCCGTTGTTACACTAGCAGGCATTTGGCAGAAATATGTAAATGAGTTGCGAATATTATGGATAGCTTCAAGACCTAGCGAGATATTACCAACGACTCTGTAAATTAAGACACGCATTTGATAGAAGTGATGTATTCAAAATAAAGTCACGTGAATGTTCACTAAACTTGAAAAAGTTCATAAAGTCCTGTTCAGCCATAAAACAGATTGCTCAATAAATAAACAGAAGCTGTGAGCTCGCCACTTGAATTATCCACAAGTCGGCAAATTCCCCTCTCTTTATAGGAAACCGAATATTCATTGCCTGTCACGCCCCAGCACAGAGTTTGTCGCATTTCCATTTCTTGTCAGGTTTGTGTGTGCGTCAACAAGGCGTGTCAGTCAGTGCAACTGGCGGCTGTCTCATTCAGCCAGAAAACTTAAAATGTTGCTTTGCAGAATCCCACTTTGATTTTCAAGTCACTTGCTCCTCATTCGTATCACGAAACAAGAGGTTGGCGAAACCAAAGAGTCTGCGTTCACTGTGATCGTGAAAATCTCAGAGAAAAGCGAGAGAGAGACGTGTAACATTTTACGCTGAGAATTATTTTTCTTTACACAGTTGACAATACAAGCAAGGTTATTTACAACCTGAGAATCCATACACCGATTTCTTCTCAAAAACCTCCAAAACTATTTTTTTTCCTAACGTTCCCGCTTATGTTACTCATTCAGCATCCCTGAGATACAACCTTGAACATGTCTCTCTTCGTTATGCCAGGCCGAACTTTTTTATGTTCACCTTCAGAGTAAATAAATGCCTACTTACACGACCAAATAACGAGTGGGAAAGCTACTAATCTATATTAGGATCTGCAATTAGGATTAAAACATTCTTCGGCTGAATAACTGTATTTCCTGGGTACAGCTCTCGATATCCCCACAAGTACATCAATACAACGATGATAATCCCGTAATATAATAATAATTATTATAATTAATATTAATAATTACTTCCTGTAACATAAGTCGTAAAGATTCAAGTGCCACACAATCATTCTGTTCCCATTGTGTCCTGTGTTTGATTCTGTCTGAGTAATGCATACAACGGATTTGACTAAAACAGTGGATTCGCTTTTGGTAGTTCCCTGCCGAGTTTGCCCCCTGTTCAGAACTGCCAAGAGGGGTCCGTGTCCAGCACAACAGCTAATTCGAGTGGTGTTCTTGCTGCAGGCTCGAGAAGGCCCGATGCTGCAAGATGACGACGTGTGAGCATGGCTACTCCTCCAAGGATACTCGCACTCCTCCTGTTCCTGACCACGTGCACTGCAGCCCCCGACTGGACCGACTGCCCTGCGTCTTGTCAGTGTAAGTGGACGTCGGGCAAGAGGACGGCCCTGTGCCGAGAGGCAGGTTTCACCGCCGTACCCAACACTTTACATTCAGAAATGCAGGTGCTGGACCTGGCCGGCAACGACATTCCGTATCTCACCAAGGACGCCTTCCGTTCCGTCGGTCTCATTAATCTCCAGCGCATCTTCATGCGCGGAACAGGTGTTCGTGAGATACACAAGGACGCCTTCCGGGATCTCAAGATACTTGTCGAGGTGGACTTGTCGGACAACGCGGTGTCCAGCGTCCACCCGGACACATTCGCGGGCAACGATCGTCTACGTGTGCTTTACTTGAACGGAAATCCCCTGACGGAACTTCGTCAGAGACAATTCCCTTCTCTGCCGCACCTGAGAACGCTCGAGATGCAGGACTGCCAACTTCGGCACATCCACACCGACGCCTTTGTACACGTGCCAATGTTGGAATTGCTCGATCTGAAGCGAAACCAGTTGCGCCACTTGTCAGAAAAAGTGTTCTTGCCGACAGTGAAGTTGAAGACCCTGATACTGGACGGAAACCCTTGGAAGTGCGACTGCGATCTGCGCGGCTTCCGGAACTGGCTACTCGACAGCAACCTTTACTCCATCTCGCTAACGTGTTCCGAATCCGACGCACTGACGGGGCGTTTCTGGGAAGACGTCACTCCACGAGAATTTGCGTGTGCTCCGGAGGTGAGCCTCAGCAAAAATATGGTGCAGGAAGAAGCTGGTGGTAACGTGACTTTTCGGTGCCACGTTCGAGGTGACCCCGAGCCAGAAGTGACATGGCTTTTTAACGGCAGGCCTGTCGGCGCAGGCAGCGTCGGCAACTCCTCTTTTCCAGAACAGTTTTTCATTATCGAGGAGGAGGAGGAAAGTTTTCGTGAGAAGTGGACCAACCTGAGCGTGTACAACGTGACGGAGCAAGACGCAGGGGAGTACTCGTGCGTGGCGCGTAACGCACGCGGTGTGGCGAGCAGCAACGCGTCGTTGCTTCTGCCGCAAGTGGTGACGGCCACCACGCTCAGCAAGGCGGATTCGTGGCTGCTGTGGGCCGGCATTTTGGCGGGCGGGGTCGCCGCGATCTTCTCGGCACTTCTCACGATAGCGTGCAACTGTTGCAGGCGACGGAAGCATCATCGCCGGAAAGCCAAGCTCAAGGGCAGCGTGAGCTTCACGGAGCAGGAGAAGAAGCTTCTGGACGTCAGCATCACTACCACTGACCGGCCGTCCGAGGGCCTGGGTTCGCAGCCTGAAATGGAGCTACTGGAGCAGTCTCTCGAACTGTGTGAGCCGCCAGTGCACATCACCATCGAGAGCCACGCTTCTGATCAGCCTGCGGTAGGCGGTATCATGCCGGTGGCCGTGTTTCCTCCGCCCCCCGAATTCTCTACGAGCATTCTCCCTGCTGGCGCATTCGGCAACATCTTCATCTCGGTGTCAGTGAGCCAGGAGCCGACGGCCGAAGGGCAGCGATGTTACCCCGACCTACTGGACATCCCGCACCGTTCCAAGGCGGCCACAGCCAGCGTGAGTGTCGCGGCTCGCCCCGATGCGCCCTACTTGCCCAGCAATCCGGCATCTTACGCCACTCTGCCACGGAGACACCCGTTACTACCGCAGTACGACAACATGGGGCCGAGGGTGACGGCGGGGGGTAGTTCGACGCTGTCCCTCCCCGACACGGATCTGAGCATAGAAAGACCCGGGTTCGTGGAAGGCATCCCACCCCCGCCGTTACCTCCGTTGTGCTCGCCTCTGCCTTCCGAGTATGTGGCTCTCTGAAGTGCAATGGACGTGACACAGCTGTTAAAAGAGTATGAGGTCGAGGTGTCGTCGTCACCTGAGACTTCGTCGACGGAGTTCTGTCGCCAGTGACTTGGAACCCCCCTACATAACGTGAAATTTACGCAGATGGGGCCATGAAATCAAAGTCATAGAGAGAACACATTTATTTTACATTTTAGGGGCGTTCGCAATAAAACGTTGCAAAAATGTGCCTGTCAGCTTCACCATGTCTGTCTGTCTGTCTGTGACAACTCGAAACACGATGAGCAGTTTTTCATGAGCTGTTATATCGGACAGTCCTACTACATTCAGTAGGTATCTTCCAATTCTCGTTCAAATCGAGCAACAGTAGTGGGCATTGTACGTGCGGTTCTGTGGGTAGTGATTGGATGCGGAATCCCCTACTCGGCGAATTCCCAGCCAGAAAGCTCTGGCCTCGTCGGGGCCACTCGCCGAAGTCGAATGTCTAATTCTGGAGAAAAACGCCACAACTTTCCTAAAGTGTTGCAGACGCAGTCGACCATCGGCATTGTGTTTTGGGTACAATATGTGTTTATTCAATATTTGTACACAATTACTGAGAATAGTGAAACATCTTTACAATTCGTTTTAAAGGTAGAGCAGCCTAAGTACGATGGAGATCGCTTTTACGTCCCCAATCCTCTAAAGTTTTAATTCTTTCATTAATGTCGAACGGCGAACAGCGAGGAAGGGCTCCTCCAGCAGAACGCAAAGTACTTTTAGCACCTGGGTGCAACTTAATGTGTGCCTTCGCACTATATTTTCATCTCTTAAAAATATCCGAATGTTTCCTTTCGCTTTTCTTTTTGTAGTGCCAGAGGAGATGTAAGTAGCTTTCATGATTAATCGTTAATATCAACCACTGTTCGTCAATTTGCAGGATCGTCGCTATATTATAATTCTTTAAGCATTCTGTATTATAGTTAAGGACAAGTACACTATGTAACACTAACAGAAATAAAATGGAAAGGCCACTAACCCTAGTCAGTGTTTGGATTTTCAAGCAATTCATCAACCGATCATGTCCGAAGTCCTTACGAGTCACTACGACAACAGAATTTGCGCCCGAGCTTATAACGAAGAGACGCGTGTTGCGTTGCTGAACCCAGGACTTTACAGCAACTGAAGTTTCTTGCAAGATGGCCTGTTTCTTACAGCACCGCGAGTCATGAAAGTACAAGTTTCTTGCGCAAGTTGAAAACTGTACTTCATTTCAAATTCGCTGAGAGCATTGCACGTTCTGTAATCTCTTATCTTCATTGTGAACGGTAATTGTTTGTACCCTATCACATTCCTTAGTATAAATCAGACGGAAGTGGTGTCGGATGCCGTCAGAGACGATCCGGAGTTTATATTATTTCAATTTACGTCATTTTTAACAAATGTTTCGGACGTTTCCTCACACGTGACTGAAAAATTGTGTGTGTGAGGGTCTGAAGTTCCTTTCAGCTGGTGGCTTTCTGGGCAGTCGAGTGTTTCGCGTTGTTTACTCGCCCAAATTTAGAAGCCGCAAGACCTAGAATCGAACCCTGAACCCCTCGAATGTCAACACTAAATAGCGGTCAACTGTTAAATGATTATGTTCTGGGACGCGCTTAACGACACCTGTTTGCTTCTCTCCGAGCCGCGAAGCTGTCAGGAACGAGCTATCTTGCATTAATGAGCATGTTCGCTCGTACTGATACAAATTTCTCAGGCACGCCCAGTCTCGCACTGTGACCGTGTTCACAAATGCCAACATAATAAGAAATGCTTCTCATTTCGTATTCAGCATAAAATGCCCAAACCTACGTCTAGCTCCGGGACATCACTGCTCGCCAACAAACCAGACACTGCCTAACGACGTAGTCAACCTGTTGTCTCGATTCTTTTGCAGTTTCGATGATGTAAAGGTACAAGCAACACCGATCGATTCCCCCGCGTAAACTTCACCCCCTCTCCGGCCTGGGCTGATGTAGGCGCCATTAGCCTCCCCTCCCTCCCACATCATAGGGGTAGGTTGTACGTAATCTATAGGAAACCTCTTACCCTAATAATGCTACCTGCATTAATACTGTATATATTATACCACATTCTGTGTGACATCCTAAATGTGTGCTTCCTGCGAGTGGAAAAGGATTAGATCCTTAATGAAACTTCTGCCGAGCATTTCGTGAAAATTATTTCAGAATTAGATGAACTCAACTCGACAGGAACAGGCGACGCGAAGTTATTACAAATGGTCATAAAGTTTCGTGCTTGTGATGAGGCAGAACTGCGGGAAGGAATATATAATTAATGCAGTGACGTCGTGAGTTACGCCAATGATCGAACCGTAAGCCACCGCAATCAGTCAGTCGTTGAACCCTTTCCAGACCTAGAAAGTGTTTCCGACTGAAAACTACCTCCTACATTTCAATGGATACGCCACGCTTAAATACAGATAATAAAACATGATACATCTGGGAGCAGACAAAACTCCTCTAAACCCCCCGAACACACACGACATATCCGAAAGACACGGAACGGACCACTAGCACACCTTCCAGTCTGTTTCCCCGTCCTCGGCACAGCGTCCGCATTCGTTGTGCTCTGTAAGCAATTCGAAGGCAAGTTGAGAGCAAGAAAAGAAGGTTGCTTGCTTTCAAGTTGATTTACTGCTTTGTTTTGAAGACAAATGAGGCTGAAGACGACGAGTGCCAGAGCAGACGTCGCCTGTGCGACGGAGACCGCTGAGTTAAGTTTCGTCCGCTTTGCAACAGGCCGCGGGTCAATTCTGTCGACTGGATTTGGGGTTCTTATCAAAAATTAAAGCTATTCTGAATACGCACGTGATTACTCAGACGCACTAAAATGTATTTTTTCGCGGACCCGCAACACGGCCTCTTCGAATCGGCAGTGCTGGAACATGTTTTATGCGCTTGGAGAAATTGCTACATGTGCCACTAATGCTCCGACATGCTGATCAGCGAGAGGTGACGATTCCGACATCTCCATGGAGAAGAAACGACGAGGGGAAAACAAAATGAACGAAATGAGAGCCTGGAGGAGGGCGCAAGGAGGTTTTCCTCCTCATCCGTACCGTGAAGAATCTAAAGAGCCTACTTGAAGAGTTGAAAAGTTCCTTCAAATCAGCAAGTGGGCGTAACAGAATTCGTGGTGACGAAATGGTCTCGCGTCACCACTGATGAGAGGAGAGATCACTTCCACTGCACACAGCGCATGAAAGAACTTCGCGGACAAGCAATGGAAAATTAAATGACATCGTCGCCACATTTCTATAACGTGACGTAATACACTGACTTCACGATGAAGCCGTGAATTCATTGCTAAACTAAATAATATGGTCCCGGGCCGATTCATTCATCTGAATAGGAGGCAATTTTCGCTTATTAATCTTTCAATTTTCATTTTTTTTAAGGGCCTACACGTTAACATCCTCGCTGGAATCGTGATTAATCACCAGTATGAATGAACGAAAATCCAGAACCCCCAACCTGGAGGACCGGGTAATTTTTTCAAGGTTCTTGTTAATGCCAGAATATAACATGAAACCCGTGTTAGTGGCATGCCCCGTTGCACGACGCTTGATAGTCGTTCAGCTACTTACGAAGATTCATTATCGTGCCCACAAGAGCCCGGCACTGGGCCCTATCCTGAGCCAGATAAATCCAATCCACACGCTAATTCGTTTAAGCTCCACTGATCGCCCGATAATTTGAATTCATCCGGGGCGAAAGTTTCAAATTTGATCGAACCTGAAGTTTGATTACCGCGGTCGATGGAAATGAGACTTCAGTTTTCGTTTGCGTTAAGTGAAGCGCGTTTCTGTTTAAACCTTGGACTCGGTGACCGCCTACCCGGTCAAGTTTCAGCTACTCAAAACAGTTCATTTAGTTAGATCAGTTCCATTATCCTTAGTAGTGACAGATTACTACGCGCGTAGTATTTTGATTCCTGTTCTCCTACGATGGTCCATTTCTTAACATCCCCGGAGTCTTTACAACCATTTAGTGTTTTACTACGGCCTGAAGGTAGGAACATAACGGAAAGCGTAATAGAAAAAAATTAACGTTTGCTTGCCTTCTTGTATAAATCTCAGGCTGAATTCTCTCTCTGTCTCTCTCCCTCTCTCACTACATCATCAAAAATCAATAGCAGAAGCATCCCAGGAACCTCGTAACATCCAAAACCAGAGCCGGGCGACGTCGAACTTCTTGTGTTTTGTGGGCGCGGCTTGGCAGCCCAAACTTACACCTGCGGCCACCCTCACATTCGAACACCAAGAAACACGTGGCGATTAATTTTATCTAACATTTTGCGAAACTCGTCACTTGTTCTGGCCTCGAATGTTTCGCCTCTGCCACGGGTCCCTTCATACAGACAGAACTTCGCACTGCAGCACCGATGACGGCGCTCTTTTCAGAATCTATCAACTTCCCTTTCATCTTCCAGGCCCAGTTCCGTCTGAAACGTTTCAGGGGTCTCGTCAGCATTCACGGTAGGTGCAGAAAAGAAGTGACCTCCGTGTGATGCAAGACCACGGAATATTTTATGGAAAAGTTCTCGACGGTTTCCTAATATTTCCTCTTTTTCTCGCCACTGCGATACTCAGAAGTGTTTGGAGAATCTTCACGCAAAAGATCCACGCCCTAAAGAGTGGAACAGCTGTGAACGTACGAGAGAGCAGAAATGTTATCGGAATTGCAGGACCCTAAAGTAACGATGTTCTGATTAAAGATATTTTAACTACAGCCGTAATTATGAGTACGTCTCGTCTGAAACAATGTTGGAAGGTCGTGATTGAATAATGACAAGAAATGCAAGAATATGTCAGCGCAGCAACTTCAAGGAGCAGAGAGAAGACGATCATTTTCGAGAAATAGCTGGAAGACTGCGCGAATGTCGAAGTGGTAGAAACGATGGTCGTGGTAGAACGATACGACACTGGGGAATTAGCGCAGCAACGCAACAACAACCACGTGTCTAGTCAAATCCAACCTACGACGCAAATTTGTAGAGAAAATATCTCGAGATTTAGGAAGACGACTTTTCATTATTTCTCTTTTATGCGCTATGAATTTGTTATTGCCGTCGTTCCTGTCCTTTGCTTTCAGGAAGACGACGGAATTGGAAACATTGCAGGACTCTGCTATAATTCAAGAATTCCTCTTTTAACGATAAAGATGGTTTAATGGATTCCGATACTATTGGAGGAACTTCGTGGTGGCTCTGCCCTGACGTCATTGTATTCGAACTCGGAAACAACTTAACCGAAAGTTGGGTATAAGATAAGTAATTATGCTGGTCCCGCCTCATAATACAAATGCCAATGCACTGCTCTCATTTGTCGGAGGCCAAAGGGCACGCTAAAGCTAGCACGATCGACGAACATTAAAACGTTTCTGAATGAAAGACAAAAAGCGTGAGATGAGGACTCGTTTTGTATCAGTAATTAATTATTTTGTCTGAACTGTACTTTATATTGCTTGTATTTTACACGTAAGCCTTTTCGCTCCGTTTCCTCCAACCGTTCCACGTCTCTGTTCCTACAGCGCTAAGGCGATCTACGTCAAAAGCTAAAATATTACTTGTACCAAGCGGTCTTAATGTCTTCTTTCTGAATACTGACTAACTCCCTGGTAGCAGAACCCGCAATGTCCACCTCCCTAAGATCCATCTTTCTTTCAGAAATACAAATCTCCGGTGTGACGATACAACGCACGTTAACGTATCTCAATGCCATTTATGCACGCAGTCGTTCGCGGCACATATTTTCAACGCCCAAGATTACGCGATTCGGCACTTATTAATTATCACGTCCTGAGTACGCGCTTGTCAGGGGAAACCTCGTCGGTCGACTGTCTTGAGACACAAAACCATCCCCCACGCCTGACTTGGCAGCGCATTATAGACTGTGGCGTACTCCTCTTACTTTCATATCCGATACAGTTAACAATTTATCATCGGATTCCTCTTTCAACCATTCTTTGCTACGACGGAGACTGACAGAGCGAACTGATGAGCACAGATACGGGGGGGCAGGGGGATTTTCTATACACATTTTTCGTATTGATTTCGTGATGCGTCACCAGTAAGTCCCCCGGACTTGAACATGCGGCCGATACTTTAGTCGTCGCCAAATTATCTCTAAATGCGTGTGTGCAAATCACCGAGCCTTTTAATCCTATGCAACACGCGTTATTTTAGTACAACATGCTGTGGTGTGGCCAGACTCTGGCTCCTCACTGAGGAGACCCAGACGACTTCAAGTGAGATTACTGGTGGTCAAAGTGACACTCTGGAGGAGATTTTCCTCAGATTTCTTCGGTTCCCCGCGGCTGTGATCACTTCATTGCTCCATACACATCTGTCACCGCCCCACGAGATGCGCGAGAGTCCTGACCTGGGGTCTCACCTCTGACCAGGCCATGGTGATGGTAGGGAAGCAGTTGTACGAGTATTTGTTCTTCCTGCTCGTATCTCTTGGTGCATACCGGAGACAATGAGGAAGAAGTGTTTGAGCCCCGAAACTAATTACCTCATTTCCATTAAACACGTGTGACGGCAACTTTAATTTCTAAGCTACACGAATATTTCTTACATACTTGGTTAACAGACGCGCGATACTATTAAAGTGGAACGAGTAAAAGCCCATGGACCACGCGCGCGTCCTCGATTCGAGTTTGCTCTCCGTAAATGCCACGCTGAATCTGTGATGAGACCAAAACACCGACGAGGAAACGACCGGCTCTCTGAATACAGAATCTAGTCTCAGGGCAGTTGTAATCACTCAGATAAGCTGTGTTTAAGCCTTTACAGTAAGTGGTAATTATATGCACCGCCTGTTTTAACAAACTTTGCATCTTGCGTTTATGGGTTTCGTGTGATTCTTTGTTATTCCTTGTAAAGGTGAGGTGTTGTGTTTTCTTTGCGGTAAGGACTGAATTCTTAGATAATATTTAAGGTAAAGCTAGCAGAGATTGCGCGGTAGGAGAGTTTGCGCATGTCTAAATTCAGGTGGAAGGGGGTAAGATGTGCGTACAACAGCGTGAGGAGCAGTAAGCACACCACTAATAGAGGCTTCAGTTAAATTTACGTGTCGATGCAAGCTGTTCTCTGTGTTTTATTGCCAATTTTCTGCTTGTTCTGTAGAAGGTGAGGGCTTGAATTTTCTGGAATGTTTCGTATATTTTCATAAGAAATGTTTCACCTCTAAATAACTGCAAATAAAGTAGTTTCTAAGTTAGTTCTTTGTTGAGACTAGTGTTTCATGCTGTTGCGAGTCACTGTGGAAATTTTCATGCCGATCACGTGGGTGCGCAATCTTCCCTACCTAATGAGTATAGTTGGCGCTTGCGCTAGATAGGAGAGTTTGCGCAGGATTTTCATTTGTTTCAATGGGAGGAGAGATTAAAATAAACTTGTTCACTCAATTAATTGCAAAATCAAACAAAAATGAAGTGTGTTCTTTGTGTTTTCATCCTATCTACTGCCTTTAACTGTATTTTACATAAGTTAAGGAATAAAATAGCATAAAATGATACATGCAATTCCTAGTTTGTTTTCGGAGCTGTTTTTCTAGCGCACAGTATTACTAATTATTCTTTTGGCATTTCTCCTTATAGGTCATAATGCCAAACGTTTATGTGAGAAAGTCTAATGTGGGGTCTTGGTCAGAGGGGGATTTGCGACGAGCTGTAGAAGCTATAAAAAATGACTCTCTCACCTTACGCGCTGCAAGTAGAAAATTCAATATTCCTGAATCCACCTTGAGAATTAGGCTAAAGAGAAATGTTTTTGGAAAGCCTGCTTTGGGTCCAGATTCGCAACTAGGTGTCGATACGGAAAAGAAATTAGCCCATCTCTGTCGGACTGAGTCCACCATGTATTTTACGCATATTTTACGTGATCTGGAGTCAAACTGAGGATGGCAAACAGTGTCAGCATATTATTCAAGCCTTCTGCTTTGTACTAATTCTATCCTAGTTTCCCTGGTAAGACTTTGTGAACCTTGTAATAGTGACTGGCGGCAGGAGGGAAAAGTCGTCTTATTCTGAAACGTGTCTAAAGGAAGTCAGAATTCCACACCAAGTGTTTTGCCATACAATATATAGCGAAGGAATATCATCGTGTGTGTGGCTGTCATATTTACTTAGAATAGAAGTATTTTATATCTGATAAAGTTATAAAACAATTATCCCGTCTTCCCAGTAAGACATTATATTTTTTAATTATTTTTGGCGCATAGAGCAATCCACCACTGACATTTGTATATTCTTTCGTCTTCTTATCAAGCATTCTTTGTGTGTAGTTGACTTCATCTTTTATACTTCGCGTTTGTTTCACTTTCCTGGTGTTGAATTTGGTCTTGACCTTTCGAAAACAAGTAGGACGAAAGGAAGCTCAGCTCTGAGAATGTGTAAGCCAATGCTTGTACATCGTATCTGAATGCAATAAGAGATGTTTAGACTTCGCCAAAGTCATATCTACCGACTTGGACTTGCTCTACCGAATGACAGGAAGCAGATAGGCACCGCTTATTACGCGTCTCACTAGCGACAGTGGTACAGTCCGTGAAAAATATTTCACACGGTCAGAATTCAAATAAGAGGAACTGTGATCCTCTCAGAACATATTTTGCCATATTTAGCACAGTTTCTTACGTTTTATGCAAGTTAAAAAAAATCAAAACAGTTTATAATAGTAGTTGAATTTATACAGCTTAGTGGTATTTAAATACTCTTGCAGAGAGCTGTAGTAGTATTTAAAAGGGACCGCAAAGGGTTAATATTAGTAATTAAGTACGTTTGTTGTTTGATTCAGTTTGTTGTTTGATTAAGTGTGTTTCTTCTCCTGACTTACAATAGGCCGACTTAACTTTCCTAAAATTACGAAGAATAATATGTGTGCTTTTGAGTATAAACAGTCGGATACAATTATCTATTTATTTTTTGTAATAATAAAACAATTTCTTTTCTTAATAACATTACTATTCATTTTCTGTAATAATAAAGCTTCTAATTCATTTTATAATAACAATTTCTAATAAAGTTTGATCGAAATAAGTAATTCAAACCATAAACCATCTTTCCTACCCATTTGCGCAATCTCACCTACCCGGTTAGGAGAGATTGCGTAAAATCGAATGTCTGAAAAAACTGCATTATCTTATCAAAAATTGAAAAAACAATCGGAATATTGTTCATTAAATATGCCTAACGTACCAAAGAACACATGTGTACACTTATTTACGAAAATAGATAAACATTCGATTTTTAGTGATTTTTTCCCGAATGGTGCGCAATCTCTACTCGCTTTACCTTATATGAGATTTGGCATCTAAGGGTTAGACGTAAAAGTAATATCTGTTTGGAATTGGATTAATAAATGTATTGGTTAAATCCAACAAGCACGGCCTGGTGTAGTGTCGGAATAATAATTTGTGCTATTTTTGCATTCGCTTCAAAAACGCAGTCGGATGGAAAGGTACGCGGAGCAGACTACTCGTTAGCGAACTGCAGCGCTATTACAGGCCTCGAACTCAGGAGAATTCAGATCTGATTAGCTTAACATTACGCTTCGACTGATGAACCGAGGGCTATGCCCGCTGACCTGTGAACCGTTTCGGATTCCCATTCGAAGAGGGTAAATTTTAGGAGTTTTGTGTGAGGACGAGACTGGTAATTCCCTTGTGCCAACAGATTACCTCGCGAGTCCCTCCACGTGTTGGCGTTACCCCTGCTGTGCTGGAAAGCAAATACGTTTACCAAACACCTACAATTAGACCAGGTGCACGCGAAACGCTGCGGTTTCATCTGCCTCGATAGTCTTAATATCCTTCACACCGCGTGCAGGGAAAGCTGGAAAGCCTCTGGCATAATAGAATTCTACATAAATGCTAGTTAGTAATGAAAGTGGTTGTGTGGGTGTGTTATGGTTCATTCAATAGTGTTTAGGTGATTTAGAGAACTATAACATCTGCGTAAAAAAAATCGTATGCCCATTGGAAACGGCTTACACGCACACAGGAAGAAATCAGTCACAAAGGCTGTCGTGCACAGAAGATCTAAACTTGTTGAATCTGGGTACTTAGGGCAAACTTGGGGGGGAAAAACGCAAATTATCGAACAGAGAAAAACAAAGTTAAGAGTTTAAAATATATCTTAAATAGGAAACGAAATTCTCATTATGACGATTATGTGGACAGCATTTAAGGCACTCTGACTTAGTCCAATTAAAGTAATGGATTGAGAGGGGGGGACGGTCAGAATATTGCAAAAATGTGCTGCCAGTCAAATACAAGCGGTGATCCCGTAACTTCTGAAATATTGGTGGCTTTCCTTCATGTGATAAAGGTGTTATCAACAAAAGTCTAAGGGAATTAAATTCACAAACCTTCGGTACGAACTTAGGACTGAGGCCTACCTCGTATAATTATTACAAGGGCCAAGTATTGAGAAAATGTGAACAATAAATGAATCCAACCATTCAGTTGGATGAAAACATTCCCTAAGACGTTGGTCTTGTCAAGAGTTTGAAAAATGTGGGATGAAGATCTACGAAGTACCACGTTATGTTACCTGATCTTAGTGAACAATTTGACGGGAAACAAAATCAAATCGCACAAACCAGAAATATCCAGCATAAACACGCGAATCTTTCTACGTAGGACGGAGTACGTCGTCTGTTCTTTAGTGCTGATAGGGCAGGGGGTGGCAGTTGTGATCTTCCCACCGAACACCCTCGTCTGCTCCTTCTAAAACTCGTTGAAAATGGAGGGTACTTCAAAGATACAGAGTTAACCACTGCTTTCGTTTCGACGATCAAAGACTTGTTCCCTGCGTCAGGACATGCAGTAGTGGGGAGGACAGATGTGATCGTAAGCATTTTCTATGTTGCGTGGATTTCCAGCAAGCCTACTGGCCTACTTTCACGCACAACATTAAATCTGCGGGCACAATTGCACTCTAATGCCGAACTCAACGTTCTTTTCGGAATGAAGTTGCAGTGCGTCCTCATTCGAGGTCCTTGGCCATCCTCAAACCAGAAGACATTCCTTTAAGTTAGCCTGAGATATTTTCCTCAGTACCTTCTTCGATCACACTTCGCGACAACGACTCAATCAATGTTGTGTAAAAATTGCGAGAAAAGTTTTGTCCAAGCCGCTACTGGTTGCGCTGAACCTGGGTTCGGTGTCCACCACCTCGTTCTAAGCAGGATATTTGCTGGCTGGCTAATGACTGATCTTTCGGGCCTACTGAAACTCAATGAAGCAACTATTTCCCTCAAATTAATTTATCCTAGTGGTGCGGCCCCTTCAGGCTTTCAAACCAAAATCCTGTATGCATTTCCCATCTCCTCCATGCGCGTTGTAAGCCCAGACCTTCTTCATTTGATCGTACTAATAATATTTATTGAAGGTCACAAGCAATGGAGTTCATCGTTACAAAAACTTTCTCCGGCCTCCCGTCACTCCGCCCCCTCAGACCCAAGTATTTGGTGGCAAAAAAGGATGTCAAACAGCCGGAGTGCAAGGTGCAAGCAAGAATTGTTCACAGATGCAACGAGAGTTCACCGTCGAAACACTGCCTGGCATTCGTTCCGACTTTATTTGCCAGAATGAGTTTTTCTCGACTCGTCTCTGTCAAACATTAAACGTATTTCAGGCGTCACTCTTGATACACGGGTTGCATAAAACACACGCACGCATCTCTGAATGTTCTGTATATTTTGTGTTTGAGGTTTCAGATTGCAAGCGAAAAAACAAAACACTCTGAACCGCACGGCAGCGATCATCCTCAAAGTCAGTTTAATGTCTAACGAATTTCGACTGCGCGTAGCTTCCTAATTTGTTCCCAGAACTATTTCCCTTTTTGTAGCGATAAACTGAAACATCGCTAAGCCAGCTTTAAAGACTTCTGCAATTCATAGCAGTGGTAACAAAATCGAAGAGAACTATCGCCTCCCAGTGCTTGGCTTCAGAATAGCCTGTCCCTTGGTGATGATCATTTAATCGATACGACAAGCCAACACAGAACAGAAGCCGATTACTGCCGCGGCCTGTCTAAATGCCGTCTGGTAAGCAAATTGTGCGCGATGCAGATTCGCCACTTCCGTCCGCCCACACGAAACATCTCCACTGTCGCTGAATGAATTTTATGAGTTTTCCTAACACTGGTCGACACAGCTCAAATCGGACGTGAATAACGGGAACTTGGTGTGAAGACCAATATCACCACGAGCGAGAACAGCCCGAACAGAAACGTTTTATGCGAAATACACACTTTTCGTAAGTCTCCGAGATGATCTCACAGACCGCAGGGACCATCCTACTTAAATTTTATGGTCAAGGGCGCTGCTTGTCTGCTTCGCATGAAACGTCAGAATTACTGCGCTGATATCTGTCGCGCCCTATTGGGATGACGCAGTTAAGTTAAGTTAAGTTAAGTAAATCGTGTCCTGTGCAGGATCACAGGCTGAGACGAGACTTCTAGAGATCACGACACGCCTTATCGACTGCATTCCATGTAAGTTAAAGAGACAAGTGACCCGATCCTCACATTAAATAAGGAATTAAAGCAAGAAACACAAGTTTGTGCGCGTAAACAAATCAATTTGGTTATTAAAGTTTAATAACAATCTTTCCTTTACTGACTGATACAGCTGATAAAGTAATTCTTTAACTCAAGACAGGCCTGCTCTTTCTAATAATGACCATAAAGATACGAACGAGGTCTCACCGAGTGCAGTTATGATGATTGCCGTGTATTTTGAATTATTCGTGCATGAAGACGTGAAGACTGAATTGGAGCAATTGCTTCTGCAATTCTGTGTACTCGTTTCAGTCCTCGATTCGGTTCATTAAAATTTAGATAACGCTATTCCACGTACGTTATTCCAGACAAGCGGCAGGTGCTGTTGCCAACTTTATCACACACCCCCGGTGGAGTTGGACATTTCCTGAGCAAGAATTTCAATTGCACATGAAACGTTCCGACTACATACAACAAACATCTAGTCCGTTCTTCACGCGAAGGCCTGCTATAAAAACGCCTTGACTTACTGAAACGGAGGCCCACCACCCCACCCCACCCCCAAACATGCGAGGCGCTGGTCGAATTTCGAAACCAAGTGTCTGTCACATGGAAACATTTCAATTCAATAAATTGGAAATCTGAAGCAAAAGTCCTCCCGTGTCTAAGCAGCACTCCGTGAAGGTAAGAGACCACAAAGTGTTAATTTCTGTGTGGTTAGCCTCGCACTCCAGCTGGCAGGAATAAGGAGAACTGAACCCAAGTGCGTCACGTTCACTGACCGAGCTACCTTGGAGAAATACTCAGGCGCAATTTAAGAACAATTGTAGTGCGCACGATTTGTAAAAAGTTAAGGCCCCGTGCGTTCCGCGTTCAGCAGATCGTATTTTGCTTGAGTAACAATAACAAAAATTGTGCGTACAGTCACAAAGATCGTAGACCTGCACGAATCTGCAACGCAGGTTCAGCAATCGCGTTGAAACAAACTCTTGGTATAGATTGATGGAGGCGAGTAAAGCTTTTAACTGAAAGTCGGGAAATGTGCATAAACTTTTTATTTGGCGTTACATAAAAGCCATTCTGTGCAGGCCGGATAAGTGCGTGACAGACACGTATTTGATGTGCATTAGAACGATTAGAACGTTGGTGTGCGACGTGCACGAATATTTTTAAACTAAGAGCCGCTTGTCCTTTGCCTTCTTCGGTCCTTCTTCAGGAGCATTTCGGACGACGACGTTACAGTACACAACGCCAATTATTTCCAATCTAGCGTTCACTGGCTTCTTACAAGTAGTTAAAAGAGTGAGTAAGCGGGCGAGAGATCTCCAGATGACGGGGAGCGGCGAAGCAGGGGGCAACATTTCGGCAGACGCTGGGTAGAAATTGCTCTCTCAGTTTGAATAGCTTCATGAGATGAGGAATTCTAATAAAATGGGTTGACAAAGAAAACACGGAAGTTTAAATAAAGACGTACGAAACAAGAGAGGCGGAAACCAAAACAAAATGTTTTACCACTTTGCGTCTTTTCCTTTAAGGCACAGTGGTAACTATACATACCACCTACTTTAATATCTGGTAACCCTGAATTCTGCCCACAGTCTATTTATAGGTTTGGTACGTTTATCAGAATAAATAGCGATTATTTCCCTAAACAGCATTTATAAAACAATCTTTGTGATGGAATCGCATCGTCTTCTCGAGGTAAGAATTATTTTTCAAATATTATTTGCGTGAACTTCCTGCTTAAAAGCAGTCAATGTGCAAAACAGGCCGCCTCAAACGTGCAGTCTAATATGAACGAGACTAGTAATTTGTGCAGTAATTACCCCTTAAACGTAGGCAAATTTCTACCAGACTACACCGGCGTATTAACGCAGACGACAGCCCCCTCTTCAGACTCACCGCCGTGAAAACCTCAAATCCTACAAGTCTACTTAAGAAATTCACTGCTCATGCTTTCCCTGTCTTGTGGGACGAAAAGAAGTGAACTGCTTTGATTATAAACATAAAGTGTTTCCATCTGAACCTCTGAGATTCAAAATCTTTGGTGTGGGCTATATATATATATGTTTTTATTTCATCCTTCAGTGTGCAGCCTCATGTTGAAATGCATGGAATTTAAAATAAAAACCCTCGGTTGTGGAATTCTAAGTCGTCAGCTGACTGCAGTTCAAGGAGACGGTAATCCCTGCCCGAAATGCTAGATCTCACGGCGCGCTGAATGGAATACCGACAAGAGACAACTGCCATGTGTTTTATGAGGGTAAAATGCAGTCCACATCCAATGCCTTCAGATCCATATTCATATTATCCTCAAATCTATGTCTTGGTATCCCAGATGGGTTCTACCTCCGAGATATTTTTCTGCAACCTTTAATTGATAATACTTCAAATTTTTATGTGTATCAATTCTTTTAACAGCTGGAGACATACAAAAAGGACAGAAGTAACTTACACGTTCAGTCATCACTAGCGCAAATGGTAACCGTGTCCTATCATATAAACTATAGGTTCGCTTTTCAAAACAGGAAATTTTCCATCCAGAACGAGGTGCATACATCGTGAGAAAATGGAGGACGGCCAGTCCTGGCATAACAAACACAAAATGTAAAATTATTACCATACGCGACCACCAAGCTCTGCAGTACCACAACAGCGGGATACTCGTGTTAAAACCACAACACTTAATACCAAACACTTCGTGCAGTCTAAATTATTGCACCACACCCTCAAACAAACAAACAAACGAACAAACAAACAAAGTGTCCACTTACAACTCTCACACGAGACCTGCCCTTGGTGATCACGAGATTTGGCGAGATTGTCACTTGTTTGCTGGCGATGAACTTTTGGATAATTGGTGTCGAGGTGTGATGGGGGGGGGGGCAGGGTGCAGCTTACCACTCCCCTCCCACCGCCCCCACCTCCTGAGCTGTTTGGGAGACTAAAGCCTCGTTCACACTAGTCAAGGCGCTTGAAAAAAAAACTTGAGATGATTAATGTGAACTGAAAGGACTGTTTCGAGTTTCAAGCACATCTTTTTGTTTGACTTGAATAACAACTTGAAAAATGTGAGCTGTAGTACTTGACTCTTAAAGTTTATTGGAACGTATTAAAGTAGCTGTTCTTTTCCCGCTGGTATTACTGAGCAGAACGAAAAGTTATCGTTTTTTTAAACAACACTTCTTATTGTGAACTTTCACAAAATGAGTGATACGTGCTTATATTTGAAAGGTGTTAAATGTTGGGAAACGTTTAAAGCCAAAAGCAAACTGTCTCCGCAGAAATGCGAGAGATAACGGAATGCAAAAACACTTGAGAAAGCTGAAAGGACGAGAGCAGGTGACAACCAGGAACTGAATCAAATTGTGAGAGTGAAGACTGACTCGGGAACAAATGGATTGTGGTCTGACGTCCTCAGGCAATTTTTATGCAATTCTCTATCTTCTGAGGCGGGCTCCTACAAACGTGCATCAACTTCAACAGAAGATTCCCCCAAGTGACTTACGTCTTGCCACGCAAGGCTTCCCGATTAAAACGTGAATTTCCTTCGCACTCTGTGGTTCCTGAGTTTCGCCCGTTATCCGCACATCCGTGACGAAAGAGCCACAGGGGTCCCTCGGACAGCGGTTTGAACACCCCGAGTTTCGCAAATACAATTCCTCGACCGTACAAGTGCTACCGCCCAACGCGGGGTTGTTTCAACAACTATATATAATTCGTATAATCTCTGGAAGCGCGAATGGTTTGCAAATCTGCAGGACTTTGAACTCTCCCGACTTGAGGAAAGGAACGCGAAATGCGTCTGCGACTAAGAGGATTACTCACAGGCGCAATCATTACTTGAGCAGCTTACGACGGCTACGGCGTCTCGACGCTACGGGCCTCAGACATCGAACAGACGGAGCCAAAGCGAGGGTTCCCGGTCTGAAACAAGGCTTGTTCCACAAAAGAACTTCACAGCAAGAGTACATTGTGCTCTGACCAGCAACGCATGCGAGACTTCTGGTCCCAATGCAATCAGTGCTGTTCACACACGAAATGAGGAGTGTTAAAAGATAGACGGACACTGGTTCGACAGGACAGCAGCCTACGGCTGAAGAGATCACAATGCCTCGCCCACGCACACGTCGAAGACAAGCTCGATCTTATAAAACTGTGACCTGCGAGTGTGTGAAAGTGACTGAAAAGAAATGGCGAAGGGACTTTTTCGTGTTTCACAAGGTTCTAGATGTAAAGCTGCAGGATGCTGCGTGATCTGTGATAGCAACTGAAGATTTGCGTGAATTCCTTCATGGCATGGCATAATGCGAATCGAGAAGTGTGACTGTCAACGATCTGGGAGATAAGGAAGTCGGAAGACGCCCCGGGCCCCAAGTTCCGCAAAGTTGTACAGCCCTTTACACGGATCTGCTGAATAATTAAATTTTTAATAAACTGCTTACTCAGTTTCTGGATTTTAAGTTAACTCCTTGCTGCATATTAGTACAACCAAGTTGCAATGTAACCAAGTCTAACCGCTCTATCGGTAATGGTCACATCAAGTGATCATTTTATGACGTACTTGTTACAGAATGGCATCACTAAAACACAAACGCTTCCTTCCTGAATTAAAAATTTACTACTCCATTAGGAGCCGTGTAATCGATTCACTGTTCGTTAACGTCAGTTTGTATTGTTACAAAACAAACAAAAGCAATCTTGAAGAGAATGTTGTGCAATGCAAGCAAGATGCTTCGTGCACCCAAAATGAAGTTCGCTGCAGTTTACCTTTCAATGTTGAGCACATTACAATTTTTCGTGGCGCGCATGCGTACAGCTTTATATGAATGCGATTTTACTGTCGCAAGAATCGCTCTGAGTACCAGCGAACTCCGCGGAAGAGAGTGACTGGCACTCGCAGAACCTGCCAACTATCGTCTCTTCTGTGGAACGCGAAGCTTTGTCACCGTGTTCACAACAGACTGCCCGCCGTCTCTGCCCTCAACCAGATGAGTCCTCCCATCTATGCCTTCCGTCTCGCACTCTTCACTCAATTTGCTACCCCGCGCTCTGGGCACCGAGGACGCCCTCTGCCGCCCGCATTCTCGCAGAAGGCTGCAACCACGACACTCAGAGACGCGGAGTAACAGGAATTTTTACGTTCGAAAAGCACTCAGTGCTAACACTACAAGGCATTTCACTCACTAATGCTGAAAATCTACTGTTGGCGCTGAAAGCAAGCGACGACCTTAACGCGCGTCCCCCTTTTTACATAACACTCAGGAATAACCTCTTTAATCCTACCTGTAGTCGGAAAAGTTATCCCTGAAAATATCACACCGGTCATTTAGTCCAATGCCCCACATTAGCTCTGCACATGCTACGATTAGTCCTGAGTTTTATACCTCTGTTACGAACAGAACACATTCAGGTCCTCGCATAGCTAACAAACGGAACTCGTGAATTCCAGGTGAGAGCAACATGACATCCATCCGCAGACAAGCTCGGTATTGATTGCGCAGGAAACTAATTATCCGACAGACTTCTTCACCAGCGCCGGGTTGGGTTTCGTCTGCTGAGCAGTGATGGATGACACGCCAGCAAAAACAAACAAAAAAAATAAAAAAGTGTAATAGAAACTGGGCTGCATGCTCCATGCGAAGGCAGATACAGCGGTTCGCTGCCTGCGAAAACATGATGAGTGAGTGGGTGAATATGTATCACTCTCCTCAAATGCAGAGAGGAACGTTCGGGAACATGGAAGTCACGAAGTGCAGGCCATCGACGCCTTTCTTCCCGCAGTTCGCTGACGTACCTCAAAGTCAGAACAGTTTCTCTACACACCCTCCGCTTAGACGGACAGTGAAACACGCGACCCGCAAGGGACACACCCTTCAATGATATCGGCGCACGCCCCCCCCCCTTCGGCCAACCGAGAGCCTCACACCCATTTCTTTACGACCGTCAAACATCACGACAAAACCACGCGTGTAAGTCCCGTCTACAGACCCACAGCGCGGGGTTTAACCCCCCGTTTCTAGTCGCTCCAACGCGTGCTACATGCCATTACCTTGATAGCATTTCGCGCAATGCGTTGCATACCATCAGGAACGAGCAATGGACAGATTCGGCTCTCCCGTGCTCGTACGATGCAGCCATCATTTATCTTTGTGTTATTTCACGTGACACCTCAGGTTCAACAAAACAAACTCATTCACCTTCCCTCGAGGTGCTGAGATGTTTATGAAAACACGTCCTGTCATTAATTTACAAATATCGGGGGGGGGGGGGCAGAACACATTAACAATCGCCCTGCTCTGTCCCAATAGTGACAATCAAAATGCTTCCTCTTTAGGTACAGGATTCGAAAACTGATAGTTGAAGCAGCAAGCGCCTCTGAAACGTCGGTAAACTACAGACTACCAGACGACACGGCGCAACATCCCACAAGACAGTCATCTTCAGCAACACTGCTCCCAGTACGAATGACAAAACAAAAAGATCTTCGTGCTTTTCCGAGAGCACCGCGACGTCCAATCCTCCCCTCCTCTACTACGTGATCCTTTCTCATACAAAACATCAGCCGTGCTGCGTGCTACATTCTGCGCCCATCCAGTTTACTAGAACAGAACTGTTTGCTTGCAAGGGCGCGCGTTTGTGGGTAACTGAGCCGAGCTAGCAGAGGAATGTCTAAGGCGAAGGATTCTGAGGTGCAGATTGAACTAGTGGCTGTTAAACGTAACCCACTATGGCGGCGTGACTTCGTTTAGGCAATGCAAACAGACGCCAACGCGTGGATAGTCCAGCTGTTAAATGAGCTAAAGACAGAAAACTGACAGCAAGTTGACATCTGCGCATTACTTCGCGCTCTGAACACTCGCACGTGGCACCGACGGACGAAGAACTCGAGGATGAACGAAACCTAAGCACGGCATTCGCTTTGGACGAACAATCGGCTGAATGGAAGAGAATGCAGATTCAAAGCGTCACGACGCTCTCATCTGCCTGCGCACATTTCCTCCAAAATGAACAGCTGTTAGCGGCAAGCGACTGATGACAGCTCAGCTGCAGAGAGTGGAGAGGTGAGACACTGCTGTCGGCAGCTCCTTGCGCACTACACCGTCCAAGCAAAGCGAAAGATCATTCACAGCGTAAACATAAAAAAGTCGCTCTGACCTCCTTCCTTCAACAGAGACCCGCGGACTTTAACCTCCAAGGAGGAACCGCTCAAGCCCCTCTGGTGGGTCTCAAAACGGGTCTGGACGCGGTAACCAAGACAACATTTCGGACTTATCGGAGAATCAAACTCCGGTCGTTCCGTCCTTTACGAAACACTTTACTGACGGATGACACTGCATGAAAAAAAAAAATTCAAAATTGTTTTTAAATAATCTGTAAAATTCTAAATACCAAATCGTAGTTTATGTCCACTAACATGCAAAACTATGGGAAAACGCCGTTCATAACAAAGTCAAGCCATCCGTTTTTTTTTTACGTGAAACAACGATTTTGTGAAAATTTGTCAGACAGAGAGGCGCCTTAATACGAGATCCGCACACATTCTTTTGCATGTTTTTCATTCCAGCTCTTCGCGAAGTGACATCGACAATGGTAAATGACAGTATGAGAACCTGCGCACATCAAAAATATGGCAGAAGTTATTAAATCGACCAAAAAAGTACACCCGTCCATGGTCACGTGATAAATGACGTAGATGAAGGTTGAATGAAACCTGTAGGATGATGCATGGCCGGTAAGCGGTTTTCTAACTAAACACGTCATAATTTCTAACTCGTAACTTGCTGATACATTCTCAGGTAGAGCCTGAACTCCTCTCGAAGTGGGGAGTAATCGTGCGTAACAAATCAGTTGCTACGACTTGACAGCACTCGAACTACTTACATACCAATAAATTGAAACTGTGAATCGAAAATCTGGAAACAATAATTTTACTATTTGAATATTTATTATTTTGAATTCATAAAAACTGCGTTTCTTGCAAAATTCCTCTCAAACGGGGCACGATAAAGCCAGCCATTGACAAATATAGAGACCACAGGAAAGCTAGAAGAGTAAGAAGAAGAAAGGGAAATTGAGCAAATAGAAAATGTGTAGGTCATACCGCAGAAATGGCAGTTTGTCTTACGATCCGAATAGCGAGTCCACCTTTTAAGGGGACAAACCCTTTCAGCAGGTCTTACGGGATTTCTCAACAAGCGGGTTGTCGTAGTGACGTCATACGTCTGAAAAGGATTCCGGCTGCTTGCCTCGCTGTCCTGTGTACCCAGAAATACGTAGCCTACCTAATGCAGAGGGGTCCCTGTCGAGAAGCTAACAGTTACTCCGCTAGGAAATAATTTATCCGCTTTTATGTATCACGAGCCACCTGAATCCAGTCTACACTTTAAGATACATTTTAATATTATTCCCCCGTGTTATTTGTCGTTTAATGCGAATCCCTAAGTAGTTTAAACGCAGTTGCGTTTGAAGAGTCAAACTATTCAAATTCCGGCTAATAGGCTGTTGCCTTCACTACCGTCATTCAAATTAAAAAATACTGCGGCTTGCGAGACATTAACTTCCGGCGCTCGGCTTCAACTTATGTCGGTCTTGAACTGAACGGCGCAACAAGTGATGAACGAAAGTAAGTCAGTGTGCAGAGTCGCATATAAACCGGATCTACGTCGTTCGTCCAGAAGCGTTCAGAGACCTGTCTCATCAGTGTGCTACTTACGTATAACTAACTAACTAACTAACTAACTGACTCTCGCGGTCTGATCTTGTTCGTAAGCGTCGGGATTGCAGCGCCGAGCGCAAGTGGAGCTCCGGCTCTGGAGCTGCAACTCACTTGCCTGCCCGTCCTCATTTATTAAACTCGACGACATCACAATCATTTTTCACGCCAAGTTCTCATTTTCCGTGTCACTTTGTCACTCTTACCAGCGAATATTAACGACCTGTCTGTCATAAACCGTCGGTACAGAGCACGTTGCAGGCTCGCCAACATAACTGATCTCAAAATATCGGCTCACAATCCGTTGCTCCCGTATTTAATGATGATGATAGGAGCTATACACTTGTTGGCCCCACTGCGTAGTATGCATCCTTCAATTCTGTAGAAGGATAATATTAAAATGGCTTAACGAAACGGCTTGAAGATGTTCAGAATAAGGGGTCAGTGGCTGGCTCTATTTAACACAGTAATGAAGCTTGAGATTCTGTAAAATGTGAACATGTCTTGACTACCTGAGTGAGTGGCTGCCTGTGGTTCAGTCACCAAATTTGGCGAACTACAGCAAAACTTCTGTTCTCGTCCTGTAGCCTCAGAACCTTCATTTTGGAGTTTTAAAATAATAAAAAAATCAGAAGAATAAATGTCGCAGTCGTCATCCAATACTAACACGTAATGCGGCGAGATGTCTGCGAATTTCTGTAAGAATTCACGCAATTAATTGCCTGCCGGCAACCGGCTACGTGTACAAATGAATTTGTCTGTGGTCTTGCGTTCAACACCCGCGTGCCTCACTGATCGAGCTGAATTATTCCTGGTAATACACGTCAGTTTAACGAAATTGCCACTGTTGGAACAGATGTAAATTATGTTACATTCAACTGATTTCAGAGACTTATTATCGATAACTGCAACTAATCAATCAAAACAGACCCTCTGCCATGCATCGCCTCCAGCTTCCGTTTATTTATAACACGCAGAATAAATTTTCAGTATTTACTATCCGTGTTACAGTGTCAACAAGGGTCTCTCCCCCGAACAAACGTCAATACCTTCAGTTCTGAACTCGTTTTAAACAAACCAACGGTTTGCTTTTTCAAAGAAAGTTTACGATATCAATACGATTAAAACACTAAGACTTCTTTAATATACGTAACAGCACCAATGCTCAGCGTTATTCGTGGCATAAGCCAGCTGCTGCAAACGTCGGATCTTCTACGCGTTTTTCTTAAAGATCCGAGTCCTATCTTGATTAAAATCTCAGGCAAGATTCTTTCAGGACAGAACACAGATTGATCTCAATAGCTCTAAGTGAAACAATGAAACCAGCTGATGGTCGCCCCGTCGATCAAAATCCTCTCTGTCCTTACGGAACCCGAACGTTCGCTGCATTTTTACGAAAGCCCGCTAATGGTGACCAGTGACAATCGACCCTTAATATCAACTCCAGCACATCTTATCGCCGAATCGTCTGACCCTCCTGCCGTCGACTTGTGCGCAGGCAACTCACCCCATCACCGTGTATTATTTTACGAGGAGCCTAAGGAGCTCAGAGAACAGAGCGCCCGCCATACGCCAAAGAGAGAACGCGACGTCCCTCGTATTAAACGGGGAGTGACAGGACACAGACTGATACTGGAAAGTCTCTCTGTCACTTGTACTTCTCCTCCTATGTTTCCCGGTCCAGGTTCTGTTCCCACTTCTTCAGCTCGGTTTCTCTCCTACGCATAAATCGCTTTTCCCCGCTCCTTAATCTCCCCAGTCTGGAACTTCATTCCGATAGAATATTGATGTTACGGACTACCTGTAACGTGTTCCTGGATGAAGCCAGTCCTCGACAGCAAAGGCCCGGGTTCACCTCGCCCCCCCCCCCCCCCACGCTTGGCTCTAAGCCCACTTAGGAAGCTCAGTTCTGTATTTATTAATTGCCTCTTGTGTTGGACGGAAGTCCTGCGGTTAAAATCGTGTTAAAAGTAGCGGAGGAATCTGGTCAGTGTTAAATCACAGTGCTCTTAAAATCATGTATTCTGGTGGTTACAACAGAACGAACCCTTGGAAGAACTGCCACTAATTAATGAGTCTAACTTCAGGGGGCAGAACCCTTATTGATGAACTGATAGTCGCTTGGATGTTCAACCAGCTGGTTCATTACCGTATTCACAACAGCCCGCCACTGGACCACGTTTTCAGTTTTAAGGATCAGCTTTCCTTTGTGTTTATTAACCACACACTTTGTTCCAGCATGAAACGAGGCTTTTAGTTTGCTGTTCATTCCAAAGCTTTTTAAAGAAACAATAGTTTACTGTCTTTGTTTTAGCAATACCGAATTTATATATTACCATTTTCATAAATTGAAGGATTTCAGCTACAAAACTTCAACAACGTTTTATCTTAAGCCTCAACATGTCAGCTTATGTTTCGTGTCGTCGTTATAATTTCAGCTTACATCACAGCGTTCTCCTCCTTTATACAAACGCACCTCTCTGATTTTATAGCTTCAGTTTTGCAGTAACTATTAAAGTTTTATAACATAATAACTTCAGTCCCGTATCTTCATCGTCTAGCTTCGTAACTCAAATAACTACGTATTTATTTTCACGTGCAGTTTTGAGGAGACGCTCAGTTCCTCTGTCAACATTGCAGACGACCTCATTCAGCAGACTACAGAGGCAATCTTACACAAGTTACAAGCAAGCTGTGTCGATACTAGATAACGCGCGTCTTGTAAATATCAAAATTACGAAACTCATTCCACGAACCTGTCTCAAAGGAAGAGAATGGCGGATCAAGCTGATTCGTGTATTAACCGACATCCAGCGTGAGATGGGAGTCAGTCAGTGCAAATGTGGTACGAAAACTGCGTTGGAATCCACATTCTTTTTCGTTTCTTCATGAATGAACAAATTTTGCATGATCATAAGTTAACATTTTTCGAAACAGAAGACCAACATGGTCTCCACCACAAGCTAAAATGTCAGCAGACTACGGACACGTGAACTAACTTAGGCCTAATGCAATCTGCACGCATGCGCAATGTCCACCACCCTGCGAAAAATTACGAACCGATTATAAATCGTTTTTTCGGGTCCAACACCACAGCAAGTCTTCCATTAGTTTGAGCTCCTATAAATTGTCTAATCGGCCGATAGCACGCGTAAAATGTGAACCTGAGGTTGGCGATGGCTTTGGATGAACACTTTTAATACAATAAAGTAACGAAGTATTCACTGGCACACGTTCGCTGCTAACCAGGGCATATCGCATGCAGACCTCAAAATGTTATCCTTGGTGCGTTAACACGAATTTAAATTGAATTATCTTATTCCAGGCTGGTACAGTAGAATAGCAGTCATTCTGGAAGTTACCAGAGATCGCCTTCTGTGGAAAATGACGTCATTAGAACTACCGACGAGCATAAACCGGGGCACTTGTCCTGACTATGCACACTTAGTAGCAGCAGTGTTCCAGATAACAAGTTGATAAATTTCATTTGACGACAGTCAGTAACTCTGTGTAGCATCAGATTGTAGGATGATTAATTATTAACAAATTTGAAATCACATGGAAGGAAAGTTTCGTGGCCTAATTTAATGCAGTATCCCGGCTTCTACTTGCAGGTACTGAGGAAAACCTCATTCAGGATAATCAGTCTTCGACTCGAGATTTCAACCCGGGACCTCCCGAGTACGAAACAGAAGTGCATACCACAAGGCCGCCACGTTCGGTCACGTCGGTCAACACGAGGAGCGAAGTCTTTGCTAAGACACTAAAACTCTGCACAGAATTCAAACAAACCATAACGTCGGATTATTACTGCTATATGTCGCTTGTCTCCACAAAACGTTGCTTAAAATCCCAAACCAGCGATTAAAACTAACATGTCTATCGGTAACTTCAACAAATATCTTAACTAGACCGATAATCAGAAATATGTGCACGTGATGAGTCGTTGACCGCGGTTAATCTCGGTAAGCGACGAAATGCGTTTGCTCTCTCGTCCTACCAGCTGCGACGCATTCCGGGCGGAAGCAAATGAAAGACCAATCAGCAGATACTTCACGAATAAGCCGTCGCTCCCATTCCCTGCGTTCTGCTGTAATGAATGAGCTTAACGTCAACCCGATCAAAACATCACATGCCAACTTCAAACCCACCACAACATTATCGGTGATGTAACGTGACTACGAATCGACCAGTTGCTCCAAAAGCAATTCCTGCCGCCAGCCCACAGGCACGTGTCCATAGGCACGTGATAAAACGGAGTCCCGACCACTCGGTGGTTTCCACGGGAAATGTTACACGCCTGAACGGCAACAATTCTTAAAGAAATCCCAAGACAATGGCGAAAGCAGGTCCGCGCTCCAACATATTATACGTACGTCCCGACATATTGGAAAACTTTCCATGTCGTAGGTCAGCATTAGCAGAGCAAGAAACTCGTGTTTCTAATTTTCTACAATCGCCGATGACAAAATCGCAGAGGCACGAAGTTCTGAGGTGGGAACAGCACGACGCAGGATCTGCATAATTTTATAAAGCAATAATTATATATGTCGTATTAAGGTAATGTTAGTTAAATATACCTTCAAATTATGATGGGAAAGTGAGGTTATATCCAACACGTTTAACTTGAAATCTGCATAGAAAAAATAGAAAAGTAGGAGGCAGTGCCCGTCGGCATTCACGACCCAAGTCGGTCGCATCCCGGAAAAGCGGACAACACCACAGCGGAAGTGTCGGGATAAACCGGGAGTACACGGGGACACAGGTCACCGTTCGGACGTTTCATCGGCAAAGCCACGTCTGAAGGAGCGTCGATTCAATCTGTCCGACCTATTCGTATATCCCAATTTTAATACGTCCCAGCCGGCGCTTGGGGCTGGTGTGAGATTTTCTCCTCCCTTGGCAACTGCACGAAATTAAGGGATCATTTTTATACACCCTTGGGGAGCGAGAAAGGAGAAATATCAATTTGTATGCAGAGTAGGTGGGCCCCATCACTTCGGCAAGAAAGAGCCAAGTCGCAGCTACAGAACGGGGTCATCCCGGGTAACTTTTAGCACAGCGCAATATCAGGAACAGGAAGTAAGTGCGAACTAACGGCTTGAATGTGACGCAGTCAGCGTGGGGGAATATGAGGACGATTAAACACGCTGTATCAACAAAACGGGGAGAGACAGACGAAGATAACATGATGGCAGTTGACACGCTTTTACACCGAAGTGAAACTAGTGTTAAGAAGAATAAAGTTGTTAGTAAAATTCGAACAGCTAATATTAGGTGAGATTAAGTCTAGATTTCCTAAAAGTTTAAACGAACTGAACAAAAAAAAAGGGGGAGGTATGATATAAGAATTTTTAAAAATGTTTATCCAGCAAAAGAAAGAACCGACGTCCACAAAGAAGAATTGCTGATCCATTTTAACAGAATGAACGATAAAAAGTTCTCAGACTTGCTCTTCAGTACAAACACGAAACACGAGGAGAGAAAGGACTCCCAAGAAAGGTCTGGTGTAGAGACGGACGCAGTCCGCGGATGGCAGATAAAGAGCACAAAGTTCCTTTTTCATGACGCCCGAGTATTTATCGCATCGCGTTCTGCCCATGAGACACAATCAAGAATGGGTCTAAGTAATACTACAAAATGCAGGGATTCACTGCAAAGATCTATTACAGAGCCGCCCATGTCGTGCTATGAACCCTCGTCCTTCTGCGTGCCGCCGTCGGTCCTGACAATGCTTTCGGCGTCTTTTATCGTTTCCCGGTTCAAAGTCAAATTAAAAAAACGGGAGATCACAAAAGTTGGGTGTGTTCAGACTACACAGCAGAACGCTTGCATTTAGGACAGACCACTGCAAAATGTTCTAGCCTGCCATAAGTGGGCGAGATAGATCCATTTTGCTTTGTAAGGCCGGTTATGGTCGCTTGACAAGACTGCACGAAATTATTTGCGTTTCACTCAAAACATTTTTGAGTGCGTCTTTTTTTCCGACTACTCCCTTCACAATTTGTTTCAAAGAGTTTGCGCAATTTCCCTTTTGCGTCATCAGATCAGAAAGCAGCTGACATTAACCCCTCTTTGCAGTCCTGTTATCTGACAAGTGCTGCTCGAAACCACAGCCGGGAAACTTTTGATGCCTACAACAACTGACTTCTAAGTATTGCGATCGACGTATCAGAATTCAGCTATTTGCGTCCAAACGTAGGCATTCACTTAACACGCAGCCAGATCGAAATACGGACACGCGCATTCTTCAACGTCTGATTGATTAAACATGCTTGAAAATTAATGCAGGAAATGAAATGGCGTTCAGGAACGACCATACTGTGTTCTGATGTCATGAATAACACATGAATGCTAATTACTGCGGGTGATTAATTTAAATTATGACGAGGAAAACGTTTATTATAGCCACAATGTTGCATGCCCCGTCACTATCGATGTCAGGGTCACACAGCGAGTTACAAGAACAAGGTGCTGACGTGCCTTGTACCTTTTTCACTCTCAGTAGGCTGTTCTCCCGCTCTGTGTAATGTCGTTTGTGTGATGACGGGGCTTGGCGCAAACTTCTTCCAATTATAGTTTTCCTTCTTCTTTAAAAGTTCCTAAATCAAATCAAAGCGCGTCGCGAGTTTTGCCGATTAGGAAACAAGCCGTCGGGTGTTTCCTTCCAATGCCTGCAGCGTCTCAATGTCACATTCGTGTCCCCCCCCCCCCCCCAAAGTTTACCCGTCTCAGGGCGACCTTGCTCACGCCATGGGATCCCAGACCCTTCAGTACGTCTTGAGACCAGCCACGGCTCTATGCACGGCATTTTGATTCCGAAGACTCATTTCTGAGTTACCCTGAGATGTCTTGATTTTTTAATTCTTCTCGGGCTTCTGAAGTTGAACGAAGATGATTCTGGAAACGTTGGTTTTCTCCATTCAACCATCCGACACGACTGGCAGCCCGAGAAGAATTCATTATACTTCGTCGCCGTCAAAGCTTCAGATCACACACGAAGTTTAAGACGCATCTTTCATGGCGTTCCACGCACTTCGTCGTTTAGTGACGCACGTCGTCATGAGTTAGGATACGACGTAACTTCGCATCTGCTGCTCCAGTTCCCTCCGCCTAGCGAACACGCAAGTACACAGCAGAAGCCCTCCTGAATTCTGAATGTTAAGCTTGCCCCAGTCTCCTCTTGGCTCGTTACATCTGCAACATGGCTGCCAGCCATTACCTTGCTCTTGTCCTAATATCTTACGTAGGGCAGTCAAAAAGTTGCCGGAATTACCCTGCAGACGGAGAATGAGAGATAAAATAGCGCACGCAAGTGTTGTGGTGGGCAGATGGTGCGTGTCTGCTCGCAGTGGCAGGTTTCGGGGTGCCGTGTCGTTACTGTTCCGTTTAAGTTAGACGTGGGTGTAGGTCATTCGGCGCAATGTCGCAGTTCGAACAGCGTGCGAACATCAAGTTCATGTGCAAATTGGGCCAATCTCCTGCAGAGACGCAAGTTTGCAGTGATACTGCACTAAAGAAATCCGCGGTTTACGACTGGTTTTCCCGGTTTAAGAATGGACAGGAGACGTTGGTGGATGACCAGAGCAGCGGGGTGCCTTCTGCGTCCAGTGCGACAACCGATTCTATCTGAATATCGTGGAGTTGGTATCTCTCACGGATCCATTCATGCGATTCTGTCCCGACGATTTGAAGACGAGACGTGTCAGTGCGAAGTTCGTTCCGAGGCAGCTGGTGGAATGTCGCACGATGGTCGCTGGAGATCTGTTTGAGAAAAGTACGCAGGACCCGACGTTTCTCACAAAGAAATCACGCCTCGTCCGATCCAAGGAAAACGTGATGCTTTGGAATTCTTCGACGTCGACGGTGTGGTGCGCCTGGACAGACTGTTTGTTACGGGTCATTTCTACGTGCAAGTGTTGCGGAGGAAGGCGCGACAAGTGGCAGGGCGGGTGGTTTCTGCATCACGACAACGCACCGAGCCACACTTCGCTGGTTGTGCAGCAATTCCTCGCCGAGAAAAGCATTCCCGTCATCACCCAACCACCTGACTCTCCGAATCTCGCTCCGAGTGACTTCTGGCTGTTCCCTACTCTGAAAATGGGCCCCAAGGGGACGAGTTTCGCAACCATGGAGGACATCAAGTCGAACTCCGGAAGATTCCAACAATGGCAGGACCGATGGAGCAAGTGTGAAGGTGATTAGGTAAGCGTTGCCATATGTCCTACCATTACAGTGCTGCACCACAATTCCGGGAACTTTTTGACTGCGCCCGGGTTTTTATAATCGCTCATTACCTTGCTCTTCGTCACGAATTAAATACTCAAACTAGTGAGATTTTTGAGGACAAATTAAGGATTAACGTAAAATGGGAGACCGTGGTTGTTTTCTTCGTTTTAGCCAGAAACCTGAGGATTCGAGGATAATATTAAAATCGAAGCAGGGTGCGGGATAGACTGAACTGGCTCAGATCAGAGGCCGGTGGTGGGTTGTCCTGAACATGGCTATGAAAATTTGGTTACGATAAGAGAAGGACATTTCGTGATCAGCTAAGTAACTATCAGCTTCTCAAGAAGGAATCTACTTAGTTTTCAAAACAATTTAAAGCGACAGCCCACTATCCGTTTGGAACGAACGCCATCGAATGACGCGTTGCCCCCTCCTCTGGGGTGCATCAAGGGCGTGATTGAACCACCGCATGATTAATTACGTTTCTGTTTTACTTTTCGGTGTTCTTGTGAGTAGGTTTAAGAACGGTCTAAGACAATTAATTTACGAAACGGCGTTCTGTGAAATTCACGGCTGGCATTGGTTGAAACTGCGTGTCGTGCAGATATAAAATAATTCCAGGGAATGAAATGGGCACATGTCAGAAGATTTTCAAAAATTACTCTTTTTTGTGGGGAATATCTTGCTTTAGGTGTTAAACCATGATGATGTGCACGCCTGTCGCCACTGAGACGCACCTCTGAAGGAACGCAACAATAAAATTGCCACGTGAGCAATCAATCTCGCGGGCGTTGCTGCGCAGAAGTGTCATTTCCACCTCCAACACTTGTTGCGTGATTAATGGCAAACTCGCATTCAGATTTGACCGAGTGAATGCCTGATGAACGGAATACTAAGTCGTCGATAGGTTTCAGACAGACTCGCCGTTTATAAGTATCGATAGCTAAAGTGCTGAGCTCTCGGGGGTGATATTCTTTAAACACTGATGGACTGTAGCAGAAACCAGATTTAACCGGGATGTGCCAGCATGATGGATCGCGCTGCAATTATGCTGTAGTTTCCACGGACGACTGCAGCGCGCTCTGTCGTAAAGGAGCAGTTAATGGGCATCACTGAAAGGAAGATGGGGCCAACCCCAAAACGCCAAATTCCGCCAGTTGGATTTAGCTGTTAAAAATACAAAAGGCGATCTGCGACATTAAGACTCGACACAAAGCTACGGTCTGTACTGACTTAGCTGCATTGAGCATCAGTTACCCTTGACACCTGAAAATGTTTTAAAAGTTCAATTTTTCTGTTTTTCAATCGAACCTCCCCATTCGCGCTCACTTCATTCCCATAAAGCAGAATGACATCACTAGTGGGACACTTCCCTGGTCTGACAGATTTCACCGGGCGAAACAAATAAAAATATTTTGTTTTCAAAAGTTCTTACAAAAGAAATGTTAATCTTCTTCAAACTCTTTTTGCATTGTGGTGAAATATGAATGAACTGTGACGTCACAGGCCACATTTATCTTGTGACACCTGTCATCAGATTCGCTTCTTCCTGAGAATGGGCCGGGATTTCGGCCGTTCCCTCCCCTCCCCTCACAGGGACACAGAACGTTAACTTCCTCGACGTCTGAAAGTGCTGTTTTATGTCAGGGATGCATTTGTTTAACCAACCGACAGAGCAAACTAGACAAAAATGAATTCTTTCCCTGAATGTACAGTATTTTTTAACGCTAGGTACAGTCAATTAAACAACACAATGGCTCATCCCATGATGTTATCATCCCTTCCCCCTACAGAATGTTCATCACCATGTTTACTAAAGCCGCCTGACAAGACAAATTAACCCTCACAAGGGCGCTAGACAACTACCTTCATTCTAATACAAAGACAAAAGAGTCCATTCGTTCTTGCCAGATCATAAGGGAAATGTGTAAATACAGCCGTTAAGTGTTCAGACAGATTCTGTGACATCAGTTAGCTTAGTTGGTTTCTTTGTTAGTTAGAGCTGTCGTTTCACATCAGTCCACACAACGCCGGCGTGTAATTTTCAACATGCAAGAAAGAAACGAACTTTGGGGGTAGAATAACTTTTGAGAAGCTGACAGTCGAAAAGCTGGTAAATACATCCTCCTAACTTGATAGAACCTGCAGGTTCTTCATCGAGTTCACAGCAGTCCAGAAAACACGAATCCAGGCCACACTCTCAACCCCTATTACTCTGACACACATTTAAACATTATTCTGCCATCTGTGTGCAGTCTCCTCTCTTCAGGACCTCCGAATAACCACCTACACACATCTCACTTTCCCTACGCGTGCCTTGCCAATCTCATCCTCACCCTGACAGTACAGTTCATCACGAATGTCCTATGCGTTGCTGCAAAGCCATAATGCCACTGCGTTTACTCTGCGTACCCAAAGTTGGTATCATGGTACGACGTACACCACTGATAGCTATTTCTCACGTGTGCGTAAAGCCTTCTGAAATGCCAACCGGCTTTCAGAGCGAAATCCGGATGTTTACATTGCGTGATAACCCAGGCACAAGGTTCGGTTCAGTGCAAGTAGGGGTCTCGTGGGGGCAGGGTTTCCAACTTGGCACATTAGCAAGTGAACGGACGCAATTTCGGAACTTGTGAGCACTTTGTTAGTTCCGGAACACTGGAACGTCGACTACTGAAGGATATTGCAAACCAGAACGAAGGCGGCTGGTCAGCTGGAAATACGGACGGACGGACAGGCTTTTGTCCAGAGAGTCCTTCGAACGATATTGTATGAGGCGACAGACTGGAATGTTGTACCGCGTTGTGTGGTACATTCTGGCCGACGTTTCAAGGGTGGTTGCTGCCACCATCATAAGGTTCATAGAGGCAGTAAACTCCTCTGAAACGTCAGTAATTACTACCCCACAATGCAAGGTGCAACATCCCGGAAGACAGCCATGTTCATATCCTATGTCTTTCACCCAAGAGAAGTACTACGAGGGTTAGAATCGGCTGCCTGCTTACTGACTGGCGTTCTTTACTTTTCGCTTCCTTCTGAGTCTGTCGTGGTTTGCACTGTCAGGATCCTTTGTCACTCCCGGCCTCGAAGCGAACCGAAGCCGACTACGAACAGGGAACCAAATCTTGGAACAATTCAGGGACCAAAGGGGCGTCTCGTCTCGTCTCCAGAACGTAACAGCGCCAGGATAATGTACACGAACGAAGGCCCCTAACACCGGACTCCAGGAGCAAAGAACCTTCGTGCTGTCCTTCGATGTACGGAAAGTCTGCAGTGGTTTCTGCAAGCGACGTGCTGTGCTGTTCTTGTACGTGTGGATCAATCTCGAGACGTCCCCGGAGACACGCGTGTTTGGGAGCACGGGCTGCTTAAAGAGGGCCCCTGTGTCGCACCTAACACCCGCTTTTCTGGCACTCGGATGGACGAGCGGCTAAACTGCGTACGGAATATTTATTTTCTTGTCACTTAACTTGAGCAAGACGTCAGCGTTCTGACAAGCAGCCGTTTCGATACAAACACTTAAATGTGAACGATGTCAGCACGCGGTATCCGCACGTAACAAATGTCGCATAATTCGAACATTATTCATACATTCGCCTATTAAATTACGTCCACCCGGTCTTCTGGTTTGTGACGAGTCTTGTAAGTTTCTACCGACGTTTCAGGAACGTGCCATCTCCATTTACAGGCCTCAACCGCGACGACGAAAATGTTAATAATTTTGTGAGAATCCGCTCGTAGCTTGTCATTCTTGGAAATTAACAAGTTACGATCCAGTAGAAATTTTAAAATATATTTTTGCATCTGTACAAATGAATAATAACGTTCTGTTTACAGCCTGCTATTAATGTCAGGTCTTATTTCTTTCCTCATTATTATTATTATTATTATTACCAATCGTTTGGCTCAGAATCTTAAAATCTTGCAATGTCGCGTTTTAAACCATTCTAATTTTCGAAGTTTATCACAGTTAAATTGCCAACTGCGCAGTAACGACTGTCTAGGAACGCCACATGACCAGAATGAGAGACGCTGGTTTGTAAAAGGAACATGCCCACAAGCTAAGCTCAAAAATATCAGTTTCTAGGCTTGAAATAACAAGCATATATTGACAGCATGAATATTTGAGATTCGCGAAATCGGAAAACTTTTTCGATTAAAGTTATTGAGTACAATAGAAAGAAACAGTTCGAGAGAAAAAGTTTAAAGAGAATGAATTTTCGTTTCATCCTACTGTTGTTGTAAATATTGCAACTATGTAGCAGTCTCTGAGAAGCTTGTAGTGATTGAACTGGTTATGAAATTCTCCCGATTTTATGACGTCACGAGAGCCAGCCACTGGGCACTGTCTCGCACTATTGAGTCGGAGGAGTACATCCCACATCTTCTGATGCTTCGTCTTGAGATCCATTTTATTGGTAACACGTGCTATTTACTCAGGAAACAGCGCGCAGCAACGAGGCAGTTTTAAGCACGCAGAAAAGTGACGCTTTTAAAGACGACTCAAGACAAAGTCAGCTGGCACTTGACGTAACTCGTAACGACCTCTTATCAGGATAAATCGCTGTTGCGGCAAGTTTCTGCGATATAATGAACTGTATAATCAGCAATAATCTTTCGCGCACTGGAATCTTCTGGATGTTCGGAATGCGTCTCGCAGAGTCGTTACAACTCGGGGAGTCTGACTTCAGTACAATGGCACTTTGACTCTTGCGTCAAAATAATTACTTGCCACGGAAGCAGTGAATTATAACGGAAGTTCCTGTAATTACCAACATTCAGGTGGCATTTACGGAGAAGGCGGTCCCCCACCTGCGCCCCTCTCTGCAAAACAACTCTGTGTTGCCATCCCCAATTTACACTGAACTCTGACATTTATGCTGGCTTCATCAAACGAGTTCATAGCACATACAAATTCTCCCATATTAGCAATGCTGGAAACATTAAACATTTTATAAATGACGTTTTCGTTAACGCTTGCATTTCTGTCCACTTCCAATTTCCATCTTATTAATTTGTGTGCACATTCGCACGTATTTAAGAGCATGAAATGCAAGTTTCAAGCATTTGCTACACATTGCATCGGAACCTTTTAACATTACCATGAACTATCATGACATCAGGCAAAATAGTTCCATGACGTATGTACCTACGCTGGGTGGAAGTTCATTCAAAACTCGAAGACAGGCCTAGTACAGTTTTGTGCATTCCAGGCAGACGATCAGCTTGGATATTCAAATAAACATGGAATGGTTCAGCGGATGTAGGGCAACATTCTTTCGGATGTTGTTAGCGGGAGTGTCGCCCCTCAGCGGTAACTTAAGCGCCTTCAGAAAACAGGCCAGAAAACATCAGTCGCCAAAAAGCGGGTTGGTCTAAACGACGTCATTTAATGAGTACGGGGGAACAAGGAACTTGGCTTCAGTTTCTGTCGTAATACAGAATGCATTTCCTATTTACACAATACAACTTACACTTTGTTCCATTTTTGCACGTAAACCGCGCAGTACAAAAGCCCCGCGGCTGCTTTGCGCTCTCCTTGTGGGGTAGTGGGGCTTGGTCCCAGGGGCAAGCGTAATAACACGGAAGGTCCCAACGTCGAAACAACACAGACACAGACACAACGCAGCAAGTACACAAAATGTCGTCGTCGAGTTTCCTCAATTTGCAGTTTGTCTGAATTAAGGAAGACAACGTAATTAAACGAGCAGCCACTGACTCGTCATTAGCGTCGGCTCGTGATCGCCCATCGACTGTGGTCTCTCGATTGCTACACTACAAGGGTTTTAAACCAAAGGTGCGCGAGTCTACTCGCCCATACACAGACGCGATAACGTTTGCGTTCGCTCCTGAAGCTCTGAAACAAAAGCACGTCCTTTTAATTAGAATCTGCTTGCATATCCTTCAGGCAATTTGAACAGTCTGTTTGGACAAGAAATGTGTATCATAATGTTCTGAGAGCACACGAGTGCACGCAACAAGGAACGGAGAACACACTTGCAGCTTGAACGTTACAAGTGGAAAAGTACACAAATTTAGTTATTCATCAAGTAAATTTACGTACCAAATACAGAGATAAAAGGAATTAATACTTGACAATTTTCAGATTAACACACGCAGAGGATAGAACGATACGAAGTTTTCTTTTACAAAATCTTCCGCGTGTTGAAGCAGTTAATCGAAGCCTGTTTGGAAGGGCCGCAGATCTGCCCAAACAAATGCGTATTTATTTCTAGTGGGCCCATAATACACGCATTACGAATTTGCTCGTACAATGTCTAGCGCTGGAGTGCCCGAAGCATGATGGCAACCGCCCACTTCCGTCAGTGGCGTGGTGGTTAATTAAACAAAGACACAGACAACGCCATCGCTAATCGAACAAACGTGTCCGTGCGATATGACTAGCTATCGAGACGAGAACAGAGGCAGGCAGCGAAACGAACACGTTCAGGCTTTCGTTTCCGCTACACCGCGGCTGTCCGCGACTTAAAAAGGAGTTACAGATCGAAATATGGATGTGAACTTGTGCGTGTGGCCGCAACGCACGAAGGTTTCTTGCGACACTACAGTTTTACCGGCCAACTCTTTCAGCTTCGACGTCATCTAACAGCTGTAAACAGGCGCGCCCTTTAAATACCGAGAAACAGTAAAATAGAAATTAGTTCTGGCGCAAAAACTCACGAGAAACTGACAGGAGTTATCTGATCAGAACCATATGACACTTCTGATTAATTTGACTGGGCTCTCCTACGAGGAAATTAAGTTTCGTTTTAAAATAATTACCGACGATAAATTACGGCAAACTGCAGGCAAGCGGGTCCCACCGACCGGTTTAAGGTTCTCGTCGCGAGTAAGATATTAGAAGCTGCTACGCGCAGTCAGTTGAAACATACGGCAGTCGTTATGTATGAGGCGCGATTAATTTTGTATAAATTAATTAGCAGAGAAGTGCGGTGAGCGCAAGGGAACACAAGAGTAATATGGAGACTGAAAATAATGAAGACGTGGAGGTTGGGCTGAACCAACATAATGTTAAGTGCGCCGCCCACGCACTGCGTGTTATAATTAGCCAACATATCACTACAGTTCGCGACTGTAGTCTTGAGACCTGCGGGGTGAGGAAGTGGGGTGAAGGAGGAAAGACAGCGCCAGTCTTTAACGCCTCGGACTTCCTGCATTCCTTGCAAGTCTCAAGATTACAGTCGCGTACTTTAGTGCTCCAAGTCAGACACAGGAACGGAACAGATCTCACGGCTTCGAAACAGCATCGCCTCTGCTAAGTTCATTTTCTACCACAGGCGTACAATCCGACATTTGCTTCCAATAAAGAAATCTGAGGAACTCTGAAGCCAGGTTTACTTCGTCCTTAATGATTCAACTACTTAGAGACGCTGCATCAACTCGACTCACTCTTAGGAGAAAAGTTGGAAGGGCGACCTCCGTGGTAACTAGCTGACTAACTGGAGCCTCAAAGAGCACTGAGCAGAGATTAAGAAATGTTAATCTCATTTTAAGTTGAACAATGACGCGCTCTCTGCGTCACATCTGAGAGAATTATCTGCGCGCGAAGTCGCTGCTGCCTTCATAATTAACTACACTTCGTACTTTCGTCTGGAAGTCATCCCGAATGTACGGAATGCTGCAACGATCTGCTTACTGCTAGAAATCGAGTTCACTGTCTTGGTTACAACAGCTTTCAGGAATCACACTTTACGTTCAATCACCGATATTCTATCAATGCTCACGTAAAATCTACGAGATTTAAGTTCTAACGCAATACCTTATCCAACGTTTCCACTTCAGGTGTGGGCTCAATTCGCGAAACAAAGAGGCTCCTTGTAGTTCGCGGCGCCCAGGATAAAGGACGCACAATGGAACAAACCTCACCTTCCAGATCGTCGCACGAGGGCGACAACAAATCTCATGACGTTCTCGTGAGAGTTTATTGACTGTGAAGATCAATTACTCATCGCCACGTTCCTTCATACTACTTCCTCCTGGCGGCGTATTTGCAAACGATGCAGGACAGAAAAAAAAAGGAACAACGCAATGCGATTTTTAGGTTTTATCACTTCATTGAGAATAAGAAAGGAGTTAGGACAGTTAACAAACACGATATGAAAATAGGGCCTCGGCGGTTTCCATGTCGCCGATTACTCACTCGAGTCAAGCTGTACAACACGCGGGTTGGAGGAGGGAACGGAGTGGAACACGGATTTCCCGGTTCTCTTGTTCACGCTGATGCAAAAATATCCGAAAGGCTGCAGCAAAGTGTGGTTTCTCGAAGGCGGAACACTTAGAGATTGAAAGGGAAGGCGAGATTAATCTCCGAATCTCAAAAGTATTTGCTTGTATTGAGGCGATTCGTCTGCTTTCTCGTGTAGTCACAAATGGAAAGTCGCTTATTCTTACTTGAACAAGACGCCTTTTTGCTTACATTTGTTTGTAAATGCAACTTTGAGGAAGCAGGAGAGAAAACTAACATTAAAATGTTCCACTGCCATCTTTTGTTTTTCACGTCCAGTCTCCTCGGATTTCCGGGTTGCACCTCAGTTCCACTTTACTTGCGTACATTTCGAAGCGTTTACTTAAGAGGGCGTGGCCGATTTTAAAGTTACGTAGTAAGTCATTTATCTGACCAGGAAACGGAAATGATATTTAACAGAGTATTAAAATCAAAGTTTCGTGCCCCACGTAGCACAAAAGGGACAGAGTACTTTGAAGACAACTCTAAAAACCACTTTCAAAGTCTTGGCGTGTAGGGAGCATAATATTTTTAAGGATTTTAAGAATAGGAAGTGTTGAGTGGACCGAACTAGCTCGTAAACTCATAAAAACTCTCCAGCTAATGGACCACGTAGTAACATGCACTGCCAAATAGCGCTCGATCAGAGTTTGTCACCCGTTGTGGTCTACGGGTTTTCCAACAAGACTTTAAGCGGAAACGCTTCACGTGAAATTCGGTTTAATTCAATGGGTGAAACGAATAATAAGAGAGAGAGAGAGCATTAAACACTTCGTACTTAACTGGTAGGAATGTCACGAGAAGATGGAAACACTTATAGGGATTCACTTGGCAAGTGTTCGGATAATTTGATGATAATGCCGGATAAATTGGCGTTGCAACAAGAACTGCTCCTAAGGAACCACAAACCCTGCAATCTGTCTCACATGCACCAAGATCTTGGCACTGAACCCGCTCACGTGCAAATCCACGCGGCATTTCTACCCATAAGCCCGACAACGTCCTGTAATGTCTTCGTAATGCATTCGCTTAAAAAAACTACAGCTAAGGGGACATAGCCCCATGTTATTACTTGCCCCTCCGAACCCGGTATTCCGCCACACGCGGAACACCTACAGTGGACGAGCCTCGTATTAAAGACCCACGCACTGTTCAACGCTGAATTATTCTACTTCAAAACTTTTAATTACAAGCTAATCGATCGCTGTGATTCACACATAGTTAGCCTAATAAATGTGAAGATTTAAGGATGAAGCTAATTTGGTACTTCGCAATTTAAAAAGCTCGCTATTAAAAGAAAGATTCGATATCAATACGGAACTGACATCCCCACTGCTAAAGAACTCAAACACTAATTGGACCATTAAACTATGAAGTTGCTTTTAAACCTTCGACTTCAGAGTGTGTTTATTATGCATGCAGACCGCAGCACATGGTCTCTGGTGGGTGGGATGTCAGGAATGTACTTTATCGTCAGCAGAGTGCCATATACCACGTCTCAGTTGTACAACACATGTCATGCAAATACCCACAAGCATCAATCTCCCTCCGACGAATGGGAACCATTAATTATGTCCAGGGATAATTAATAGCCACTTTTACGCGTATATTTGTGCGTCAAGACAACAGATGTTTGTTCAACAGTTCGAAGATGCAAGTTTTGGTGATCATTAAAAATGTACAGCTTCAACTCTAAAACTCCTCTCGCAAATGTGTCCTAAATTATCACTGACCTACGGCACGACGAACATGTGGAAGTAATGAAATACAGAATGTCCCACTTAAAAGGCACGAACCCTTCCAGGAACAGGGCGATAGACGCAATGACAACTCTTGCAGCTGATGCAGTGTTTCAAGTTTGTACGGTACGCAGCGGCCTAGCAATCAGGGCGACCTTTAACGTTCCAAAAAGGGAGGATTGTGAAGGAGCATTACACAGAGTTGTTGATCCATTTCTTGTACCGCTGCATGTGATTCGTAGATACTCAGCGGTGAAGCCAATGCACGCCTGATAACCTAACATGAAAGCCGTGGTTCTGTAAGTAGTGTATTCCTACAAAACTTCTGTTCGCATTTCTCATTTCCACCATCAATATAAATTCGGTGAACACTACAAATACCATACGAAACTCCCCAAAATATAATTCTTTCCTGTCCACTGTAACAGCTTGAACAGAAATGCAGGCTGAAACCATGAGTACGAGTATGTTGCTCAATGTCTGAACGTAGCTGATTATACTCAGGCTACAGTCCGAACCTCTCTCTGCAGTATTAATACGTCCAGCAGCCCTACGGGTTATTACATGAAACTAAGTAGTTGAAAACGTAATTTTGTTTACAGAGAATTAAGGCTGTCGGGTTTTTAATTAACCGCACAAGTCACACGCCCCGATGGGTCTTGTAAACAGACAGAGTTGAGAGATGAAAACCGCCAACTACTCGTAATACCGTCATAATGACAGTAGAATTCAATACAGAATTTAAATATTTCCAACACTGATAAATCTATGAGACGAGTAATGCAGCCCTGGCTATCAACGAATATTAAGAAAGCCGTCACATTTTCAGTAAAGTGTAAATTAACAGTTTAGTGAACGTGCAACACTCGCCCCAACTGTTCCTACAAAGCTGAACCTCTCTGATTCCAAGCATATTTATTCTCATCAGATTGTATACTGGAAACAGCTAGTTTCTGCGTGGTTTCAGGAACACAAGTTGTTCATACTGTTTGGACAAAACACGTCAAACACAGAGCAGTTTGCAAACTCCGCGTTGTTCCACTGGCCGCGTGCGGGATACGGATTCTCTTGCCTTTACCACAGCTTGAACTCACTCCGAGGTCCCGAACGGTCGATAGTCTAGACTGATTCTGCCCCCCGCAAACTCCAAGTTCACTGGAGTATCCAGCCCCCTTTCAGAGCATGTTTCTTCGCGTGACTGCGTGTCCCACTAAGACATCTGAATTAGCTGTTTTATAAAAAAAAAGCTTAAAATCATTCACCGCCCAAGTCCTTAATGGTGATTCTACAGGTTCGTTTATCTCTGATGGTAGCATTAAAGTTGATACTTTTCAGCGGCACTCTTAGGCGATTTTAATTAACTCCGGGGTACCTGCCGACCATGAGGTCAGGTTCTGGACAAAGCGATGGATAAAAAGAAGGTCCCAGCCCCGGCCCCACGTCCAGCCACTGCAACAGAACAGACTGTTGGGATTTTAATACTTTCTCCATTAATGTTGCTGTAAATGCAAGGAATCTAAGTAATGTATGAATGAGTGTATACATTATACTTCGCCCACGAGTGATGAGACCAGCTGTGGCTTCGTACAACATTTTTGTTGTCTAATTTTATGCGTTACCATAATGCGGCCAAACCAGGGTATGCACTTGTTTAAAAAGGGGGCTTCAGGTCAGACTGAATATCTTCTCATTATTTTGCCTCATTATCAGCTGCACAAACGAGGGCAGCGCCACAAAAAGACAATTTCCGGCCACGAGAGCGATTTTCACAATTAGCTGTTTAGAAACTTTGTTAGACAAGCGGAATGAAGTCACTGCGGAACGTTTCCACGCGAACCGCCATTACACTGTACTATTATACTATTACAGTTCATTCATAAGGGCTAAATAAAATGGTTTGTGCCTGTCTGGACTCACCATCTGTTGTGGTGAACCCAGCCAAAGGCATGAGCAAACGGAAAATATCAGAACGTCGATTCGGCCTTTCAGTCTTTAACTCTTCGCAGAGGAGTAGTAGCTAAACGTACCGCCACCTTAACATTTATTTACTGGTATGTAGCGCAAGGCTTTCGTTTGGTTCTTGTAATAAACAGTAAAACTTTAATGGCAGCTTGGTGTGTTTTCTTGGATGTAAAAACAGAATTACTAAACATTTTTCATATTTGCCCTTTAAAAGAATAAAAAATAATGTCCCTGTGTTGAAATGAAAGAGGCCTAATTAGTATCGCAGCCCTGGGACTCACCTCCTTCACCTAATTCTCAAATCATCGTCATTATTCATACTCTGGGTAGAACATTACTTAAACACATGGGCTTCAAATTTTTACCGCGTTAAGAAATAAACTTTGCGTTACAACACTTTCGGAAACTGATAATTAGGCCCAATACAGAACTTAAAATGTTGTAACGAAATAATAGATGTATTCTACTTCAATCTTAAAGTGCGCTAGGTATCAAAATTCCGAATCTGAAATAAGCAGTCGGACTGGAATTGGAATTAAAAGTATTTTAAATGAAGAATCACAGGTACTCCGTTTTGAGACAGCAACACGTGTTCCTCCGAGGCAGGATTCCCAGGACACACAAGACAGGCGTCGTCGTCTCTCTGCGTGTTGCGTTCTCCTTTGGAAACACCGCGTGCCCGGGCCCAAGTGCGTGGCGAGTCCGCTGCTGCATATTTAAACACAACCGACTGTTGACTGTTCCGCTGCACGCGACAGAATTCCCTCCCTGACAGGCGTAATCACGTCTCGCGTCGTCTTCTCTCGCTCTCAGCTGCCCCCTGCGTCTTCGCCGCGTGGCAGGCTGGAAAGTCGTACTTACGTACGTTTCATACGCAAGCCAGACGTGTTGCGGACCGCCCGTGTAATTCGACGGGTTTACTCAGATTACGCAGGAAGAAAGTCATCGCGACCTACTCTGTTTGGAGTGACTGAGAAAAATCACGAAAACTCTCGTCCATGAAAGTCTCTCCGAACTGAGATTTCAACCCGGAACTTTTGTGATACGAATGACTGCTAATCACTCAGCGGCGAAGTTCGACGCCTGCACGAAAATATGAGTTTCGAAATCAGGAAGAATTATGAATGGAAGGACGGAAGAAATAACTTTAAAGCCTGAACAGACGCGCCTCTCAGGGATATCTGCACGTGTGTAGCCGGCTTAAGGGACTATTTAAGTTGGGACACACTTGAACAAACGTTCTCCCAGTTTGTACAGCGTTGCTGAAAACAAAACCTGTGTTCATGTTTACGACAAATAAAATGACACACAACCCTTCGGAACTCTGGTGACCACGTACAGCGCTGGACGACGAAGTCACAACGCAAAAGACCACCGTCGATTTGACGTCAAACAAAGCGCCTCGCTGTGCGATATTTGAACACGGTGATGAGCAGGTCGGACGTACGTACTTGCCAGTCAGTCGAAAGAATCGGGCTTCTGGGTTCCCTGACTGCAGTCATAATTAATTTAACTCAGTCAATTTTAGTGGGGGAGAGAAGATGTAAATTTTCACCCTCAGCATCAACTTTTTTTTAACTGAACTCAAACCTATGGGGTGGAGACACGTGTCTCTGTTTCGCCGGAGTGATAATCCTGCCGAGTTGCAAGAAGCTTTCAAAATATTTCAGCATCACCTTGTACTCCGCCCTTACTGCAAAGCTGTTACTTTTTAAAGGATATCAAAATCATCAACATATCTACCAGTTACGTTGTAAGGTTTTTTGTGGTCCATGGTTATCATTCTGTCAAACGCTGAAATAGGCGACGGCCGCTTCCTTCACAATCACGGAACGTTTCTGATGCGAGGTGAACGCAGCTCAGCCCAAAATGAACACCACGAACCGGCAACTCCCCCCCCCCCCCCCGCATTTCAGAATTATCTCAAGACACGTGTCTTAAAGCTGAGCGTTATTTTAATGACATTAAAGTTTGCACGTAATAAAAGTTTAACAAAACGTTAGAACAGAGGACTCGAGGACGAACTGCTGTTGGTACCAAAGCACTCGGAAGTTAATAAGTTTAGCGTCTCCAGCACAATAACAATTTTAACGTTTTAATACGGAGATCGCACAGCTTAATTTTCTCATCTGCCGTTTGTCTCTCACGGACAGGAATGCGAATTAAGAGCAAAAGTGGAAGTTACTTGCTGCTTCTGACTCCACTACTGGATGAAGTCCAATCAGTCCCGTGGATGAAATCGGAAACAGCAACTTGGTTGTTCTAATGACTTATAAGCCACCCGTTTCGGGAAACAACACGCAAATGGTCGTTGCAGTCTCTTGAAACTTCATTACGTTTCTCAAGAAAGTTTTGTAAGTACAATATTTACTTCCCTAGCAACACAACAACAAAATTGTTACTGGGTGCTATCCTAAGGCGGTTCCAGCAAATTAATTCCCCTCCTCTTCTTCTCATAATCAACAGTTTTAAGACCAGTTTAATATTATCCTCGCATCTTGAGTAAGTGTAATTTAAGTGACCGACAGTCACTTTTTCGTATGAATAAACCTGGATGAACTGGAACGATGGATAAGGATCCTCGGATCTACTTATGCTTGAAATAATTACTGTAAACTTATTTTCAGAGCGACAATGAAACATTTAAAAATTTTAAACTTAATTTCTAGTACACGCGTGTAAATGTGGAGCCACTTAAATTTTCGGTCGGTCCACGGCGAAATCCAAAATTCATACCCACACCTTTGTCAGAGTTGGGTTTGGGAAAAACCAATACTCCCCACTCCAAATCACGACGTTTTTTAACGCCAATAATCACAAAATCCCTTTTCGAAACATTAAGGGTTTCCATTTACTGTTCATCCCACGGGCGGCTTCGTTTGAAGTAGCAGTCAGAAAATCTATTAGCTCAGTTCCCTGGAACATGGCAAACACGTTCTGTCCCCTTCGCAGCCAGAAGAGTGATCATAAACAGAAATAAGTGTTAAAGTAAATAATGTGGAAATGCATTAAATTTATTTCTGGTTTAAGTAACGAGAAAGAAATGAGAAGCCACACAAGTCGCATTTGCTTAGTTCATTTGAGAGGATAGTGAATAATGAATTTGAAAGGGTGTGGACGGGAGCGGTCGTGCCGCAATTTAAGGTTCTATCCCGGCCACAAGTTAAGTGACCTCTGACCATCAGTGACGCAAACAAACATGCAATTCTACTCTAACAGTTGGTACAGATATTTGTCGGAAACAAATTTCTACGAAATAATATTTCTGCAACATTTAACACTGGACCTCCCGGTTACGAACCACCACGATTTTCAGTAAACCCCCCCCCCCCCCCCCCCCCCAGTCACTGCGTGTGTACACAAGGACGGCTAGTCCCAAAGTGTTTGCGCATGGATTACTTATCAAATATCTGTATTGTGGGTGACTTTCAAACAGACGGCTTTTGCTGGTTTATGCAGAAAGAATTTAAGTGTATTTACCACATACCAAACAATTCCAATGTCAGCAATAACGGATCAGCTAGCACCTCACTAATAAAACAAATGGCTACTCAACACAACAAATTGTTGGTTACTGCGCGTGCGCACGAGCAACCCTTAGTAGCCCCGATGTTGGTTTATGCTGATCCGAACTGATGACTCTGGGGGGAGCAACCAGTGTGTACTGTATCACATCCAAACATGTTTCAAGTTAACATTTGTAGAAGTGCTTGCAAGTACGCCGAACACAGGCCATCCCGAGAAGCTAACAGTAGCTCAACTAGTAAATAAATTCATCGCCTAGTACATGACCAAATTGTGCATTACCGCGTTCACAAAATCCCGACAAATGTAGTCCATATTCACTCACACCCTTCATCTTCGAGATTAATATTAAACGTATCCAAAATAGCCGACCAGCGTAGGTTCAAGGACTGCGGCAGTTCCTAACTGCATTCTCGTATGCAAAATAGTACCGTATGTCAACCAATGTCCGAAATGCATTTGGGGAAAACTACAGCCGATTCCTCGTCCGGATATTGAACGCATCAGTCAGATCGAGCCACCCTCCGCCGCTATTTCGTCAGGCTGGTGCATTACGCCGCTCAATTCCGGTACAGTGTGGCCAAAAAGCCAACATGGAGGAGCGCTACAAGTGCAAATCCTTTCATTTCTGAAGGACACGGTGGTTGCTCCTTTCACAACAATTTAAGTCGTAAATGGGAGGATAATACTAAAATGGCTCTCACTGCGTCCACCTGTCAGCAGTTCTATTGACGAGAGAATACGAAAATAATTATTTCACTAAATTAAATTGTTTGTTTTATGAACTCGCTAACGGGCCACACACAAATTAATAATGGCGTGATGCTGGTTGTCCCTGTAAGGCTTGCAGGTCCACTGTGTTGGACGCAGTTAAAGTAAAATGGAACAAACGCGGATGATGACGACTGATCGGCGGAAGCAACTGACAGAGAATTACATGAAATTTCCTTTTCCTCATTCACAACAATTCTTACTGGCAATGGCACCTTAAGTCCCAACAGGTCTCTCGCACGTAGGCTGAAAGAGACTACAAAAATTTCCTCTTATGTAATGTTCCTGTGCGCATTTGATGCATAAGTAATCAAACAGCAATTTCAACACAGTGCAACAGCCGAATATCTTCGAACGCAATCGACTTTGCGTGGATCGAGGACGGACAATGCCACACAAGAGAGAACAGGCAGGAAGGCGTTGAGGAAATCTGGAGAGAAGCAATTTGTAAACTAAAAGCCGCAACCCTTCCTCCTGTCTGTGGCCCGGGCAGCGGGGAAGCCTTTAGGGGTCAGGACGGCGAAACCTGAAGATATCTGAAGGGAACGAAGTTAATAAAGCCTGGGCACGAACAATGGCGGATCCACCACTAGCTGTGGTAATGCTAGAGACTGCCTGCCCCCCGTCCCCCCACACCAAGTGCATTTTTCCCCCATTAACCGTCTTTTTCCATGAAACAGAAATCGGAGCCATTATTTTCGAAGGCGATGGTGGAACCGACTTTATCATGGACTCTGCTGAGGACGCCCATTTAACACACAGTGACTAGCCTTACAAGAACGCACCGACCACTTCAAAAGTATTACCCTGGGGTAAACATTGGAGCCTTGTACAACGGAAACCATAAAAATACATATACCGTTAACTTACTGCAAAGACCAGAGTCCTCCTTGAAACGTTACTGGTCGTTCATCTGGTAACTTTTTTGTGACACCGTGTAAGGTTTGAGGTTTTCACGGCGGTGAGTCTGAAGATGGCTGTTTTGTGGGCTGTTGTGCCGTGTAGTCTGGTACTTCTACCAGACTACACGGCGTAAAAACCCAGAAGACAGCCATCTTGTGACCCCGCGCTGAGCCACATGAATCATATTTGCACCTTCGCATACAATTTATGTAAGACTTCTTTGAATGTCTTCCTCCCACCCCACCCTCAATTCCTTTGACGACGCTCGCTTTCTAGCCCGAATATGACGTCAGTCACAAGCAAATGGGACGCTGTGCATGATTTTGCGTCGTCGACGTAATTTCGGATGTACGTGAAATAGCAGCGAAGCAACTCGTAGGGGGCGCGGTGTCGGCCATAACAAATATTGTCTCACTCGCTATTTTACCGTTCAACGCTCTCACGCCTCTTGGTTTTATGCTGACGTCACACCGCGTCCTCATAAAAACAAGCGACGACGTAGTCTGCGATTTAGCAATTCTGCACAGTGGATTAGCGTCGATAGCTTCCAGAGAATATTATGGTGTCCTGTGAGTGAAGTGTGGCCACTTAATGACAGCAAGTTGGAGTGTACGAATTATTACAGGCGAAAACAGTTGAATAATGAACGGTGCATCGGACATGTCTTCACAATCGCTTGGGTTCGCCGTTTCTGGTCTTCTTCCTACACTCAGGTCAGTTTAAGAATAGATACAAGTGACGGTGGGTCAAGCCAGCCGGACGCTACCCCATCGTGAACAGTTAGGGTTGCCAAAGAATCGGGACGAGTTTTCAATATTAGTTCTCACCGCCGCAATTGCCACTGACCTCGATAAAATATAATAACCTTTACACTTAATATCCTGACTGACAGATTTTAATAAAATAAAATAAAATAATCCGACGTCACTGACAATAATTCGTAAGAAACCCAGGCAACCCAGCATCTGAAGCAACTGGACAACACCAATCGAGAATACTCAAGAGGTTGCAGAAATACTACACGCTATATCAATTGCAGATAACATGAACGGAATGCCCATATAATTCCGAAGTTTCATGACAGTGTTCACAAAAGCATTCCACCCGTTCTCTCTTTAAGATACCTTAATTTATTACGACCTCCGTTCCAACAAAAATTTGCATGCATATGCACTGAAAACGTACCATTACAAAAATAACTTTTTCGCTTTGGTTGGTTATGCAAATAGAGTTCCGAAACGCAACGTGACTTAATTTTACGTAATGTGTAGCTCACATCCGGTTTGGTGTGTTTATTTAGAGAACAAAATATCCAGGCTTCACTGCTTTTGAGGAAACTAGCTGTTACAGAAACCATCACTCGCCTTGGCTTCTGCGCTGGTGCGTGTGTTTATATAAATAACACAGTCGTTGCAACCCTCCGTAAGACCAAAAGCACAGTGGAATTCTGCAGAAATGAATTTCAGTATTGATATTTGGTGTCCCATTGTGAGGCACATGCCAACTGGAGTGATTTGCCATAATTCGATTATGGTTAACAGAGCCTTCGAGGCAATTCAAGTTCACCAAGAATATTTTACTCTCGCATCTACATAGTTTTACATGTATCACTACATTACCATAGACTGTCCTGCTTAATTAATCTGAAATTAACAATATCCTTGTGATGTGTACGGACTCTTTTAAGTAGCTGAACACACAAAAAACAAATTTAGGCCAAAAACGAAGACAACTGACACCATGGAGGAGAAACTGGTCAGGTAGCCTTTTGTAAAAGGAATAGTTCATCATCATTGTGCCAGTCCAGGTTCGTAGTTCGATTCCCGAACGGGCTGAACGTTGAGATAAAAGTTTAACTAAGCTTTGGCATATTAATCTGGTTTATATAAACGAAGGAGGCGTGATTAGAGCACCGACCACCCTCTCAACCCAGAAGCCACGTAAGGTAAAATAAATCTGTGTGCAGCGATTACCGACGACAAGGCAGAGTCGGTCACTGAAATGTTGGTAACTATAGCAATGACACAGTTCCCCCGAACACTGTCTCGCCTCAATTCACCTGTTTCGCGCACAATATGATATTAATCAACCGGAACTTCGTCATTTTATCGTCCTTTATCAGTCATATATATTACATTATACTGTTGTAATTTTCATCGTTGTGGATGGACCGTTATTTAAATCAGACCGAGCCATTGGGTAATTAAAAATCGATAAACGTGAATGGAACTTGTATTTTATAGACTAGCACAGCGGTGCGTGTGCTCCCTGCCTCAGCGTCGCCAGTAACCAACCTGGCGTTAACAAAGTAACGATTCTATATTTTTTATTCGGAACAATTCTCGGGCTCTGACCTATTCCATCAACGTAACTTCTACTGCGTTACATACGAAACGAACTGTAGAGGACGTGAACTGGATATGTCGAAGTTCACAGCTGTTGCTGTTCTCGGTCAAATTCCACGTCGCGATCACTAAGCTGTGTCAAGGCGGCGAGTGACGTGTTTTCTGAAATTTCGTTTAATCAGAATGGATCATTGTGTTTGTTGTTTGCACTGCGCATTATCAGCTGAGAACAGGTTAGAGGTCACATGAGATTCTAACAGTTTCATTATTTCATTGCAGTTTATTAAAAAAAACGGGACTCCCGGTACTTTGATACACAAAGCTGCATAGAATTCACATGTGCGAAACTTTCATTAGATCTACCGTGTTTTTATACCCCCCACAAAGCACTACTTTACGTTTTCCAATGAAAGTTTAAGAGCCGGAATTACACGAATCCACTTTTCGTATAGAATAAAGCGTTCTTTATGCAAGTTATTCAAGAGAATCCGTTTCAGTGTCAAAGCGGGTAATCGCTGTTGTACGCCCGCTTGAAGAAACTGCCGGTTTAGTGAAACATTCACAGTGTCTGTACCAAAGGTACACGCTGCAAATTATGTGAACATTACAACGAGGTAGAAGCCCAACTCCAGGTGAAAATCTTATGCTCCAGGCTGTACACACTGCAGAGGAAGACGGACATTGCCTTTCAGAAGTCTAATGGTAAAACGCGGGGTACAGCGGGCTGCAGAAACCAAAGAATTAGACGTCAGACACGCCTATTGATGACGAAACGTCCAGCATCGCAGTTCTCCACGTAAATGTACACATGTCGCTGTTCCATTACATCTCCCTCTGCATTATGATGTCAGCACGAGCCATACGGATTATCATAATTTATCCTTCCTGCCGGCTGCCCGCAAAAGTGTCGCGGCTGGTGACATGTGCGGCGCGGGTCACGGAAGAGCGCGGCTGAAATCAATCACACTGCGGGAGTGTCGTGTGCCAGGACCTCGTCTTGCGTAGATTAAATGTTTATGTATTTATTACTGGCAGAGACCGGATAAATCAGGCAATGAACGTGCTAAACGCGACGGATGGGGGGGGGGGGGGGGGGTCACGTGACGCGGCCTGACCTCGCCGTTGTTCGGTTGTCTCCAGAAAATATTTCGTCCTGCCCTTCCAGACTTTTAAATCCAGGGAACACGGGCCTCGCCTCATGGACAGTCTCGCGCGCGTTTCTACGCAGGCGAGTGCCACAGAACGCGGAAGCCACGCGCGTCCACCGAAACAAACACGAAGCACGAACAGGGCGCGTTTCAAATCGTAAACACCGCAGAACAAAATATCTTGAACAAACTGACAAAGAGATTTGTTACGGTTAACGACTCACAACAAAGCTGGGAACGACAAGCTGATAGTCGCTAAGATAATTTTCCAGGTCATTACCGCTTTTCGCTGTAGCCCTCCACTGGACCACTTCCTGACAGATGTGAATGCACTCTACACCCTACTTTTTTAAAGATCCGTTTCAATAATATTCTCCCATCTAAGCCAATGTCTTTCAAGATGCATCTTCACCTATCCCATTCAAGTTTCAGTAATCAGCTGGTTGTGTGCACAGCAATGCTGAACCGGTTTCAATCTAGACCCGGCTTACTTACAACTGATTCATTTTCGATCTCCGCTGGCGCAGATATCGGGTAGCTGTTAGCAGCAACTGGTGTTGATTCTGAATTGTGATGGTAGATGTAAAACAACCATGAGACGCGTGTTATGTTTTTTTTGTAATTGAACTCGTGGAAAATGATTAAAATGATATAGAAACGCGAATACATGCACACAAAAACGGCTTTTCACAAACATATGACGTAAACATGTCTGACGAATAATGAATTTAACACTATTGACTTCACAGTTTTATTTACGGAATAGATAAATATTAATTTCAGTTTGGTTGGAAGATGAATTTGGCACGTTTCACGTCAGACTCTATTCGAGCGTGCAATTAATGATAACTCGATGTAAAAACATGGAAATTATTATAAAAAAAAACAATGGAAAAACGCGTTCTGACCGCACCGAACAATAACATGTGAGCAAATGTAAACCGAATAAAGGAAGAAGGAAATGAATAGAATAAAATTATAAGAAGATCTTATGACGCATTTTACGCGAGGAAAATTAATTATATAACCCAGTGGTCCATTTCTGTGCATGATCTCCACGATAACGCGAAGTTTCCCGAAACAATTTACCTCCCTTCTTTATCAGTTTCTTTCTCTCGTGGGAACTGTAGAAAATGGGTGAATCAAAAATGCTGTTTCGAGTCAAGAATTAAGAGTTGAGGGAACTTCAGAATATTACAATAAAAGGTGTAAGTCATTACTTTCGAACGAGAAGTATCATCGGCTCTAGGAAACCTAACCTCAAGTTCAAACTTCTACTGACGGAACAAGGATTCTAACGTGGTCACTCTCCTCTAAGACGCGCGCGGAAACTCCGCTGCTTATTTCGGCAAAAGATTTTTAAAGCCGTCAAAGCTTTATTTAAAAACGAAAACCTGTACTCGTCTATGTTTGTCACGCATTTAAATCTGAGGTTGCAGATCCTAGATCCTAACGGACGAGATATCTGAGCCGCTCAATTAAACGGCAGATAACCACGAACAATAATCAGAACCGTTCACGTGGGAGGTGTAGTTAAACTATGGCCGTGTTGCTTAATTGCGCAGATAAATTTCGTGATGAACATCCGTTCGGATCAAAGTAGACCGAACGAATGAACTAGCAGCTTCTGTATCCCAGCGCGGGTCGTTAACAAAACCCAGTGCCCGCAATTACCTGTTTTAGTTTCATCATCAGTGGTTTGTAAACCATCGACATCTAAACCACTTTGTGGCCAAGTCCCGGAGGCGCCAAATTCTGGTTCGGCAACAGAACGGCATTTTAACCCAACGCGGTCTCGCGCGGACTGATACTGTTGCCGTATAATAAATAAGTCGTCCTCCAGAAGCTAAACATCTGTCTTCATGGTGGAGAGATGCTCACACCGAGTTGCTTGAGAATGGGTCTATATTACTGACGTCAGGGGACAATGTTCCGGGCAATTACGTGCACAGATCTGCTTGTTGTTGTAGTGATTTCCGAGCTGAAATGAATTTAATAAACGATTCGTGTTCACAGACTCGCTCCACTTGACAATGAAGCTCCCAGTGTCTGGCGAGACATTTAATATAATCTTTATTGTCGTCTGCCCCCTCCCCCTGTCACCCCGGCAAGGCGCGTCCTCACATTGCAAGCGGAGGCCACACTGTCTACATATGAAGGGTGGAAACAGCAACTGCACTCGGGCAGATTGTTTGGACAGGGACCGGTGGAGGGCTCTCGTGTGCCTCTGGTGTCCGCGGCGAAAGACATTTCGCGGTATTCTCCCACCCCAGTGCGTAAAGCCCTTTATACTTCTGGTCATCGTACAACATCGCTGTTGTAAACTATCGCTGCAGCACAGAGAAACATTGGAAGTCAAAACCTTGTGACGTTGTTACCTTCGCTGTGGCTGCTAACTGCAATATTGACAAGCCTCTTGTACAACCCTCGAAGTTTCTGACCCTTGTCATAAGCACGTGTCAGCTGAGGATGAGTTTGCCCGCAGGTTAATTCCGTAAATGCAAGTGGAAATGTATCACCCACGAGGAACATGTTTGTTCGGGCTCTCGTGGGACCACACCAAGTGATTGTGCATGATAGACCTTCAGGAGGAGAGCGAGTGCCCTACAGTGTCTGTCGGAGTTCACCGGGACTTCTTTCTTTACTGTCCAGCGCGTCATACGGGAACTTCGACTCACAGGGGAATACAAGCCAATCACACTGGACATGTATTCATCTCAGATATGAACGAAACGCGTTTGGACACGCGCGACAACGTCCAGCATTCTACGTGAAAAATGCCCATGCGTTCGGTCTCTTACTGATTCCAGGTTTTCAATTCGCGAATTCTACCTTTCGATGGTCTTCTACAAACATGAAATCCAGTGGTTCTTGAGTTACGATACGATACAACAGAAATGCATAGAGGTTTTCATGTAAAAATATTTGTTATTGTTGCCCGATTTTAACCAAAACTGGAACGTGCCGACACAGTTTATTGGGTTCGCCCAACATGAAACTTAATGAAAATCCGTTCAGGGGTTATCAAAGTGCAAAACATGCGGACAGACATGGCGAAACTAATGGACTCGTTTTTTTGAAGTTCGGTGCAAACCCTTCTAAAAATTACGCTGTTAACATGGTAAATGGCTCGTTTTTAGACAACCTCTAGATCGATTCCCGATCCGACTATATCGAATGAAGAAGCCTGTCGTAACGGTCGCCGGATGCTGTGTGGTAAGGACACCAGTTTAATTATCACCACTCGCCAGCAGGATCGTGCCATTCCACTGTCCCTTCAAGGGGCTCAGAAGTTTCGGAAGCTCACAGTGCCCGGTCCATTACGAAACTCGTGTTTGTTTAATGAACACAGAGCTGTATGCCGTCTCATTAACTGCTCGCCTCGGCAGTTTGCCTGGAAACACGTTTATAAGAAAACGATTTGCTCTGAACAACTTTTCACATTACTGTGGCAAGATTTGGGGGCGGGGGGGGGGGGGGGGAGAGAAACCTGCTTCCAAAACGTTTCGAGTGAAGTTAGAGACGCTGAAGTTTTTGTTCTGCTGTCTCGCAGGATGATTCTTTTTGTTTTTTGTTCGGTTCTGCTTCCAAATGGCACCGAGTTCGGAGGATTTGCAACTGACGAATATCATAATTTTCTGCGAGTGAATAAAAGTATTTTTTTGCATCGGCTGTGTTTCATCCTCGTCATCACCTCCTCTGCAGTCCGAGGGCGCTGAAAAAAGTTAGGCTGCAGTTTTATTCGGAATGTTGTGTCACCAGTCGCTGTGTACAAACACGCAATTTCACGCCTTCGGTTTCGGAAATAATCTGCCCTCTTCACGCGAGGGTGCGCTGCGCCCTGGCGTTAAACACGAATCACCCGCCGCAGGGTGAATTTTCTTCTCCGGGCTGCACAAATTAAATGATCGCGATGAAATAATTGGGCACGGAACTCCGGGAAACAATGTTCTCGACATTCATGGTCTGCGCATGCGTGATGTGTCAGGACGTTCTTCTAGCACTGAGTACTTTTCGAGTGCAGGTTTAGTTTAAAAAGCGGGCAAAACCAAATTAACAGAAAATATTTTAGGTATAGTGTGTGAGTGCGAATTTCTGCCAACATGCCTTCTTAAAACACTATCATCATCAAAACTAGACTATTCTTGTAGCCTGCTCGGAGTTCAATGCCCCCATAATCAGGGGGATTCGTCCTCTAGTCTCTTCTCATAACACTGACAAAACTGTTCTGGTACAGTGACAAGCTCGTCCTAAGTAGCTTAAATTTTAATAAATTAAACGCAATGTATGAACGGGTTGTGCATGCTACTCGTATATAAGCACTTTACACAAACACACACCA